>NW_025791743.1:0-34349 GCF_921293095.1 Ischnura elegans
GGGGACTCTTGTTCCCACGGTCGGAAATGGTGGTGGGGGAAGGTACGTCTCCCCGACCGAGAAGCGGCAGCGTGTGACGTAAGCAACTGTCGGTAGGGGAGAACTTTGAATCGAGGTCGGCTCCCTGCCAACGGACAGTTTTTTTGAAGGGGCGCACTATCGTTCGTCATTCCTCCACGTAAATGTTACGAAATCGGTTCGCATCACAGGGGCAGTAATGCCACCTCATAATCGCAATTGGGAAAAAGAGTGAAGCGCGATAAGCGAGGAAGGATAATAATTTCCTATTCCGTAATATAACTCGGAGTAAAACCACGAATTCCTGTCTCCGTGGCAGTGTGTTGGCATTGGGAGATAGATAAATGACATAAAGAAAAATGTATGAATGTAGGGAAAAACATTTTGTTCCAAGAATGGTGAAAACGATTTTTTACACATTGCTTAACCAACAAAGAGCATAACACCGTCAAGTCCGGAAAATGTAGATGAAGAAATTGGAACGACAAGAATTATCTTTCTCAAATTAATTCCCTCGTTACGCATTACATAATCATCTTTTGCCAGAAAATTTCTTTGAAGAAGTAAATGCATCCCTTGCGTTACATCGATCATTAAACAGTCGAAACAACAACAGGCGACATTTACCAATGGATTAAAGCTGAAACGAATCGCCATTACACCAACAAGCACACCGTTACGAAAGACATTTTTCATAAACACATTTTCAAAGATGGACCAAAAGATATAACGGAATTGAGAATTGCTTAAGCATCAAGGGACTGTTGTCTGGAAATGGTAACTATTCAACAGAAACAAAAGCAGATACAACCGCGAAGAAACCAGATCTTCCTTCGATTCTCAAGTCATGATAACTTTTTGAGGATTCGGTCATGTACTCGCCAACGGCCACACCACGTACAATTCACCGGTTCTCGTTCGATCACCGAAGTTAAACTACGTAGGGCCCGGATAGTACTTGGACGGGTGACCGCCTGGGAATACCGGGTGCTGTTGGCATTACTTTTATTCTTCAACTTGTTTAAAAAAAATATTTTCAATCACCTACCGCGAGCAATGCAGAGCCGGAATATGCCGCGAAAATTTCTTTTGAGAAAGAAATGTCACTATGTGAAATATTTTCTACATATTTTATTCGCGTGTTTCAAGAGTGACATTAATGTAGCGTTGGAGAGGAAAGGCTTTGGGAAAAATCCATTTTCAGTCATTACTGCAATCACTTCCTCGGAATTTATTCCCTAATGCGAGAGTTTCGTTGATTCCGATATGTGGTGAATGAGAGAAATAGGTTTGGGAATAATTTTAATTTGCATGCCACGCGACACTTTCCTTCGATCCTCGGTTATCACAGCGGGATTACATACTCTAAAGGCATGGAAATCGGCTTCCGCTTCCCGGTGTCCATTGGGAGATGGCGTGCAGAGGGTTTTTCATTGAATTATTAAAAATAGTTTAAACTACCCAAGTAATTAATAACGGTCATTTTCAGAAAAGATAAGGTTTGAAGATTGTTATCATACCATCGATGTTCAACGGTACATCTCCCTAACCATCCCACGGTACGTTTTCGCGAAAGCACGAAATTTCGATGCTCGATCAACAATACGCCATTACCTTGGCAACGAGGCAAGACGAGAATCAACAACACAGGCGTACGGGTAATGACAGCGCAGCACTCATTGACGTGGAATTAGTTACATTTCTTGGTTAAACGTGGCATTCTCGGATGGTATAATACATTGTATCGTATGCTGGACTCATCGCCTGCCGTTTCACGGAACCGTGTCTCGGGAGGTGGTGCGCCCTAGTGGCAGTTGCGGAACTATCGGCTAGGATTCTTGCATCACACAAGAACCTCACGGAATTTGAGTAAAAATTTTAGGTATTAAAACGCAATTTGGAAGTGGTACTCGTCGCAAACACTGTGACAAGTGTTCCCTAATGTGCAAGTGAAGTCCCCGTGTCGATGTTGTCCCCGTGTTTGTGAAATGTATGGTAGAAGAAAGGCGGCGCAAAGTGAAGTGTTGGAAGGCGACAGAGGAAAAATTCGGAAAAAAAATCCGTTATTGCGTGTGAGTGAGAAAATGTGTTAACGCGAAGATATTGGAAGTGCATACTTTCATGTGAATGTGGTAATTATGTCGTTGCATTGCAAATACAACCAATACATCATTTGTTTGTTCAGGCTGAAGTTGGCCGATGTGTAGGAGTTTGCTGATAAGAAAGGCAAACGATAGGGAAATGTGGGCCGTAATGCAGTGAATTCATACATTAATTCTTTCGATAAATTACTGATCATGTTATTAGTTAAAGGCTGGGCGTCGTTAGGGAAATATAATTTTCATGGTTAAATGTTGGAATGAGCTGTTATGTTGTCAACGCTTCGAGAGTACACAAACTGTGTCATTATGGAAATTAGTTTGTTTTATGCAATTAAACAGATCAGGAATAAGTGGTTTACCTTTCTTAGCATTTGAAAAGTTATGTGATGGAAATCGATACCCAAGGAGAGATATCATGATAGGTGAAGTTTGCAATTTGAAAACAAGTCTTAATTGTCGGGGCATTATGCAGAATAACATTGGTATTTGATGTTCGGAAATTGTAAAACTTGACTGGAGTATGCGTTTTAGGAAGTGTATCAATGGAAGCGTTAGTCTATGGGGATAGTTTGGGAATAGAATGATGATTGGGGGAATGTTGATATGTGCAGTTGTGGCATCAGGGCTTGGAGATTACATAATATGTGATATAAATGAAATTGTAATGAGTCGTGCAATGAAACTCGTCAGGAATACGTGCATTAAATCTTCCTTCGTTTTAAAAGTGAACTGGTGTTAATCCGTGAAAAAACATATTTTTGATAAGGGAACGGCAGACATTTGTGTGGCTGAGTAAATGAAATTCCAATTGTGATATTCAAAATTATTCATAAAAACCATAATTACCGAGGGATTTTGACGGGAGACGTTTTAAAACGTTCTTAAAATTAAAACATACGTTAGTGTGGAGTTTCATAGCCTTAGAGTTAATAGTATCAATAATATCCTATTTTGTGCCTGACCGTTTGCTAAACCTCAACTTTCAATATCAACATTATGTCCTATAAACCGTAAAAACCAGCGGATTTCCATGGGGCTACTTTTAAAACGACAGGAAAATGAAGGCAATTATTCGTGACGAATTTCAGTGCGACGGATTTAATAGCTTTAAAAAATATGTGAAGCCCAGGAGCTGACAAAATGCAATTTCAATTGCCATACACAAAATTATTTATAAAAATCTTAATTACCGAGGGATTATGTTGGGAGACGTTTATAATCGTAGATAATATTGAAGCATTCATAAGTGTAGAGTTTCATAGCCCTAGAGTTAGTAATTTCAAAAATATCCCATTTCAAGTGCCTGATATATTGCAAGGGATGAATTTCCAATATACACATTATATCTCATAAACCGTTAGAAGCATCGGATTTTGATGGGACAGGTTTTAAAACGATAGGAGAAATAAGGCAATTGTTGGTGACGAGTGTCAGTGCGATTGAATCAATGGTTTAATTAATATGTTACAATGTGTGAATGACAAAATGACATTAAATGTGTCACACTCAAAATTATTCATAAAAACCATAATTACCGAGGGATTTTGACGGGATGCGTTTTAAAACGTTAACAATAATAAAACATACGTTAGTATCGAGTTTCGTAGCGTTAGAATAATTAGTTTAAAAAATATTCAAGTTGAAGTGACTGAAATATTGCAGAGGCTAAATATTGAATAACAACATTATGTCCTATAAACAGTGAAAACCAGCGGATTTTAGTGGGACAAGTTTTAAAACAATAGGAGAAATAAGGCAATTGTTGGTGACGAGTGTCAGTGCGATTGAATCAATGGTTTAATGAATATGTTACAATGTGTGAATGACAAAATGACATTAAATGTGTCACACTCAAAATTATTCATAAAAACCGTATTTACCGAGGGATTTTGACGGGATGCGTTTTAAAACGTTAACATTAGTAAAACATACGTTACTGTCGAGTTTCGTATCGTTAGAATAATTAGTTTTAAAAATATTCCAGTAGAAGTGCCTGAAATATTGCAGAGGCTAAATATTGAATTACAACATTATGTCCTATAAACAGTGAAAACCAGCGGATTTTGGTGGGACAAGTTTTAAAACAATAGGAGAAATAAGGCAATTGTTGGTGACGAGTGTCAGTGCGATTGAGTCAATGGTTTAATTGATATGTTACAATGTGTGAATGACAAAATGACATTAAATGTGTCAAACTCAAAATTTTTCATAAAAACCATAATTACCGAGGGATTTTGACGAGATGCGTTTTAAAACGTTAACAATAATGAAACATACGTTAGTGTCGAGTTTCGTAGCGTTAGAATAATTAGTTTGAAAAATATTCCAGTTGAAGTGACTGAAATATTGCAGAGGCTAAATATTGAATAACAACATTATGTCCTATAAACAGTGAAAACCAGCGGATTTTGGTGGGACAAGTTTTAAAACAATAGCAGAAATAAGGCAATTGTTGGTGACGAGTGTCAGTGCGATTGAGTCAATGGTTTAATTGATATGTTACAATGTGTGAATGACAAAATGACATTAAATGTGTCACACTCAAAATTATTCATAAAAACCATAATTACCGAGGGATTTTGACGGGATGCGTTTTAAAACGTTAACAATAATAAAACATACGTTAGTGTCGAGTTTCGTAGCGTTAGAATAATTAGTTTGAAAAATATTCCAGTTGAAGTGACTGAAATATTGCAGAGGCTAAATATTGAATAACAACATTATGTCCTATAAACAGTGAAAACCAGCGGATTTTGGTGGGACAAGTTTTAAAACAATGGGAGAAATAAGGCAATTGTTGGTGACGAGTGTCAGTGCGATTGAGTCAATGGTTTAATTGATATGTTACAATGTGTGAATGACAAAATGACATTAAATGTGTCACACTCAAAATTATTCATAAAAACCATAATTACCGAGGGATTTTGACGGGATGCGTTTTAAAACGTTAACAATAATAAAACATACGTTAGTGTCGAGTTTCGTAGCGTTAGAATAATTAGTTTGAAAAATATTCCAGTTGAAGTGACTGAAATATTGCAGAGGCTAAATATTCAATAACAACGTTATGTCCTATAAACAGTGAAAACCAGCGGATTTTGGTGGGACAAGTTTTAAAACAATAGGAGAAATAAGGCAATTGTTGGTGACGAGTGTCAGTGCGATTGAATTAATGGTGTAATTAATATGTTACAATGTGTGTATGACAAAATGACATTAAATGTGTCACACTCAAAATTATTCATAAAAACCATAATTACCGAGGGATTTTGACGGGATGCGTTCTAAAACGTTAACAATAGTAAAACATACATTAGTGTCGAGTTTCGTATCGTTAGAATAATTAGTTTAAAAAATATTCCAGTTGAAGTGACTGAAATATTGCAGAGGCTATATATTGAGTAACAACATTATGTCCTATAAACAGTGAAAACCAGCGGATTTTGGTGGGACAAGTTTTAAAACGATAGGAGAAATAAGGCAATTGTTGGTGACGAGTGTCAGTGCGATTGAATCAATGGTTTAATTAATATGTTACAATGTGTGAATGATAAAATGACATTAAATGTGTCACACTCAAAATTATTCATAAAAACCATAATTACCGAGGGATTTTGACGGGATGCGTTTTAAAACGTTAACAATAATAAAACATACGTTAGTATCGAGTTTCGTAGCGTTAGAATAATTAGTTTAAAAAATATTCAAGTTGAAGTGACTGAAATATTGCAGAGGCTAAATATTGAATAACAACATTATGTCCTATAAACAGTGAAAACCAGCGGATTTTAGTGGGACAAGTTTTAAAACAATAGGAGAAATAAGGCAATTGTTGGTGACGAGTGTCAGTGCGATTGAATCAATGGTTTAATGAATATGTTACAATGTGTGAATGACAAAATGACATTAAATGTGTCACACTCAAAATTATTCATAAAAACCGTATTTACCGAGGGATTTTGACGGGATGCGTTTTAAAACGTTAACAATAGTAAAACATACGTTACTGTCGAGTTTCGTATCGTTAGAATAATTAGTTTTAAAAATATTCCAGTAGAAGTGACCGAAATATTGCAGAGGCTAAATATTGAATTACAACATTATGTCCTATAAACAGTGAAAACCAGCGGATTTTGGTGGGACAAGTTTTAGAACAATAGGAGAAATAAGGCAATTGTTGGTGAAGAGTGTCAGTGCGATTGAATTAATGGTTTAATTAATATGTTACACTCCCTGGCTGTCGACATGAAATTCCTAGGGTCAAACTCAATATTATTTATAAAAACCATAATTACCGAGGGATTTTGACGGGATACCTTTTAAAACGTTAACAACAGTAAAACATACATTAGTGTCGAGTTTCGTATCGTTAGAATAATTAGTTTAAAAAATATTCCAGTTGAAGTGACTGAAATATTGCAGAGGCTAAATATTGAATAACAACATTATGTCCTATAAACAGTGAAAACCAGCGGATTTTGGTGGGACAAATTTAAAAACAATAGGAGAAATAAGGCAATTGTCGGTGACGAGTGTCAGTGCGATTGAGTCAATGGTTTAATTAATATGTTACAATGTGTGTATGACAAAATGACATTAAATGTGTCATACTCAAAATTATTCATAAAAACCATAATTACCGAGGGATTTTGACGGGATGCGTTTTAAAACGTTAACAATAGTAAAACGTACGTTAGTGTCGAGTTTCGTAGCGTTAGAATAATTAGTTTAAAAAATATTCCAGTTGAAGTGACCGAAATATTGCAGAGGCTAAATATTGAATAACAACATTATGTCCTATAAACAGTGAAAACCAGCGGATTTTGGTGGGACAAGTTTTAGAACAATAGGAGAAATAAGGCAATTGTTGGTGAAGAGTGTCAGTGCGATTGAATTAATGGTTTAATTAATATGTTACACTCCCTGGCTGTCGACATGAAATTCCTAGGGTCAAACTCAATATTATTTATAAAAACCATAATTACCGAGGGATTTCGACGGGATACGTTTTAAAACGTTAACAATAGTAAAACATACATTAGTGTCGAGTTTCGTATCGTTAGAATAATTAGTTTAAAAAATATTCCAGTTGAAGTGACTGAAATATTGCAGAGGCTAAATATTGAATAACAACATTATGTCCTATAAACAGTGAAAACCAGCGGATTTCAGTGGGACAAATTTAAAAACAATAGGAGAAATAAGGCAATTGTTGGTGAAGAGTGTCAGTGCGATTGAATCAATGGTTTAATTAATATGTTACAATGTGTGTATGACAAAATGACATTAAATGTGTCACACTCAAAATTATTCATAAAAACCATAATTACCGAGGGATTTTGACGGGATGCGTTTTAAAACGTTAACAATAGTAAAACATACGTTAGTGTCGAGTTTCGTATCGTTAGAATAATTAGTTTAAAAAATATTCCAGTAGAAGTGCCTGAAATATTGCGGAGGCTAAATATTCAATAACAACATTATGTCCTATAAACAGTGAAAACCAGCGGATTCTGGTGGGACAAGTTTTAGAACAATAGGAGAAATAAGGCAATTGTTGGTGAAGAGTGTCAGTGCGATTGAATTAATGGTTTAATTAATATGTTACACTCCCTGGCTGTCGACATGAAATTCCTAGGGTCAAACTCAATATCATTTATAAAAACCATAGTTACCGAGGGATTTCGACGGGATACGTTTTAAAACGTTAACAATAGTAAAACATACATTAGTGTCGAGTTTCGTATCGTTAGAATAATTAGTTTAAAAAATATTCCAGTTGAAGTGACTGAAATATTGCAGAGGCTAAATATTGAATAACAACATTATGTCCTATAAACAGTGAAAACCAGCGGATTTCAGTGGGACAAATTTAAAAACAATAGGAGAAATAAGGCAATTGTTGGTGAAGAGTGTCAGTGCGATTGAATCAATGGTTTAATTAATATGTTACAATGTGTGTATGACAAAATGACATTAAATGTGTCACACTCAAAATTATTCATAAAAACCATAATTACCGAGGGATTTTGACGGGATGCGTTCTAAAACGTTAACAATAGTAAAACATACATTAGTGTCGAGTTTCGTATCGTTAGAATAATTAGTTTAAAAAATATTCCAGTTGAAGTGACTGAAATATTGCAGAGGCTATATATTGAGTAACAACATTATGTCCTATAAACAGTGAAAACCAGCGGATTTTGGTGGGACAAGTTTTAAAACAATAGGAGAAATAAGGCAATTGTCGGTGACGAGTGTCAGAGCGATTGAATTAATGGTTGAATTAATATTTTTCAATCTCAGGCTGACAACATGAAATTCCTAGAATCAAACTCAATATCATTTATAAAAACCATAGTTACCGAGGGATTTTGATGGGAGACGTTTTAAAACGTTCTTAAAGTGAAAACAAACATTATTGAGTAGTATCATAGTCTCTGAATGAATACTTTCAAAATACGCCATTTTTTGGGTTGTAAGTAAGCGAAGACAAGAAAATTAAGACAAATATTCGTGACAAGTGTCAGTGCAACGGAGTAAATAGTTTTAAAAATGTGTTACAGTTGCTAATGAGTTAATCAAATTTCCATTTTCATACTCAAAATTATTTCTAAAAACCATAAATACCGTGGGATTTGGACGGGAGACGTTTCAAAACTTAGGTGTATTCAAAAAGAACATTATTGCGGAGTTCCGTAGCCACAGAATGAATACTTTGAAAAATATCCCATATTATGTGTCTGACAGCAAATGCTGATTTTTCAATATCAACGTTATGTCATATGAACAGTAAAAACCAGTGAATTTTGATGGGACCGGTTTTAAAACGACAAGGAAATTAAGGCAATTATTCGTGACTAGTGTCAGTGCGACTGATTCCATGGTTTAAGAAATATATTGTAATCCGTTGCTGACAAAAACAAATTTCCAATGCCATACTCCAAATTATTCATAAAAAGCAATAATTACCGAGGGATTTGGACGGGAGACGTTTTAGAACGTGAATATAAATTGAAACAAACATTATCGTGGACCTTCAGTGCGACGGAATTGAAAATTTCAACAATGTTCCATGCTCTGTGCCCGTCACATTGCAAAGTGTCCGTTTAAACTCAACAGGTGAGCGTGGAAACCACACTTCCGGTCGGATTTTCACGAGGCACGTTTTAAAACGTGCAGAAAAATGACACAATTAATTATTTGGAGACAAAGTTCGACAGAATAATAGCTACGTTAATGCCACATACGTGGCTACTGCGACAGCGCACGATGTATTCGTCGTAGGCGTGTGACATTTCGTCATAACATGCAGATTGTCACTTCATGCATTGCAATAGGGATATGTGAAGTTCGAAAGGAATAACTCCGAAGTCGTACTCGCTCTTTTCCTTCGTAATTCCGCATTCAGACAGTGAAATGCATCGGAAATATTGACAAACGAAGTAACTCAAAGGAAAATTGATTTGCCAAAAGAGGTAATTGTAAGAATGCCGAAACAACAAATACCACGTTTCAGGAAATAGCAAAGTTAGGTTTCAAACTTGGACATTACCGTAGAGAGTGGAATTAATCCACAGAACAATGTACGAAAAACGAACAAAGGGAAAGTTATCGATCGGCGATGTGAAGAGTACATCTTTTCCCTTGCACGTCCGTATTCACGAATACACGTTTCCTGCGGGAAAGACACATCATTTCCAATCCCGAAGTGGCGTGTGGTAATTTAAGTAATACGTGTAACGCGCCACGTCGTCACAATGTTGTAGGGAACGGTAATTCATTTTCACAAAAGTCATTCAAAATCAGCCTTCTCACACACAGAAAATCGCAGTCATCAATTTCCAGAATCGCACGCAAGACCAGAAATATCCTGCGACTCGAGTATGGAAAAGCCAGTCTCACTCGACAATCCCTCCCGTCGAGGCGTAATTTTTTTTTCACCAACCTTTCGCAATCCCTGCCCAGGAATCAAATTCACCACATTCCCCCCAGAATAGGCACAGAAAGCGCACGGAGTGAAACGAACGGGGCGAACCGAAAACCGTAGGAGCGTCAAACGGAGTCATTCCATTTCCTTCGAATATCACGATTCGCGGCGCAATCGGAGCACTCTCGCGACATTCAGCCCCCGCCGGAAAGGGGAAACGATAATCGAGTGCCGCCGTTTGCGGAATAACGGCACGAGAACAAAAATTATGGACATTCGTCCGCTTCTCCCGGGGATCGCGGGTTCGCGGCAGCGCGAACGATCGCAGTCGCACGCGGAAAGAGTGATTTCGGCGTCGCGAAAAGGCGAGATCGAGGGAAACAGTCGCGTTTCGGCGACGCCGAAGTGGCGTCTCGATCGTCGATCGAAATCGCCGCAAACTCGGATCGAAAAGTGCAACAGACGAATGCACAACCGCGGATCGAGTCGTCGCGACACGACGCCGATCCGTCCGACAGGCACATCTTCCGACCATCGTTCTCCGTCCGCGGGGCGCCGTCCAGACCGGCGCCGGCGTGCCGGCACACGCAGGAAGGTTCAGAGAAACGGCGAGGCAGGTCGCCGATCGACCACGCGAACCCGCGACGCCACGGCGACACTTTAATTATCGGGTCGGAAGGCGCGCCGGTGACATGCCGTATTTCGCTCGGGCGCCGCGGCGCCCGCGACGTTCCGGTCGCCGACGGCGGGCCGCCCGCGCGCGGCCGGGACTGTCGCCTCGCGCGTCGAGATCGGACGCCGACGTCGGAGCCGCCGGCGCCGTCCGAAACGATAAAGTGCGAGACGAAGTCGAGTACAAAGATTCGAAGGAGAACGCCGACGACAAGTTCGACAGCGGCGAACGCGCTCCGAAATGGTACGATATCTCGAAGGTGGGAAACGCGAAATTTTGAAAATTTTCATACCTCTCGTCCGAGACCATGGCAGACGCTACCGCAGCAGCCGCAGCAGCGCCCCCGGCGGCCCAGCCGTCCGGCACCGCAGCCGTCAAGCCCCTGCCCGCCGCCTCCGCAGCATCCAAGAAGGCCAGCAAGGGCGCCGCCTCCAAGAAGGCCCGCGCAAAGCCCTCGCATCCACCGACCTCCGAGATGGTCAACAACGCCGTCAAGAGCCTCAAGGAACGCGGCGGCTCCTCCCTCCAGGCCATCAAGAAGTACATCGCCGCCTCCTACAAGGTCGACGCCGAGAAGCTCTCCCCCTTCATCAAGAAGTACCTCAAGTCCGCCGTCACCTCCGGCACACTCGTACAGACCAAGGGCAAGGGAGCGTCGGGGTCCTTCA
This sequence comes from Ischnura elegans, assembly GCF_921293095.1. Classification (NCBI taxonomy): domain Eukaryota; kingdom Metazoa; phylum Arthropoda; class Insecta; order Odonata; family Coenagrionidae; genus Ischnura; species Ischnura elegans. The sequence continues at coordinate 11,392 of NW_025791743.1, forward strand.
AGCTGAGCTCCACCACGCTGAAGGACAAGGCTGCACCCGCTGCAGCCAAGGCGAAGAAGACCGCAGCCAAGAAGACCGCCGCGGCCAAGAAGCCGAAGCCCGCGAAGAAGGAGAAGGCTGCCACCAAGCGGTCCGCGCCCAAGGAGCGCTCCAAGTCCGCGCCTCCTGCGAAGAAGGCAAAGAAAGCAGACAAGCCCAAGAAGAAGCCCGCAGCAGCCAAGCCAGCGGCGAAGGCAGCAAAGTCCCCATCGAAGGCAAAGAAGGCGCCCACCAAGCCCAAGGCGCCCAAGCCCAAGAAGACGCCCACCAAGCCCAAGCCCGCGGCAGCAAAGAAGGCCGCCGCCGCCCCCAAGAAGAAGTGAGCGACCGAACCTCGCAGGTTCACCGAACTTCGATGTACGCGAAGTTCAATTTAGGCCCTCTTAAGGGCCATCAAGTCATACAGATGACTATTTTCCATGCTTAAAACAAAATTCCAAACTCCTTCACCTTACCCAATAAAGTTTCAAACCTTACCCATTGAAGGAAATGAGTAGATGGACAATATTCCTTCTACAAAACCGCTAATTTTACGTCAAATTAATGCACCTTCCATTGAAGGTTGTCAGATAATTTTTTGGCAGTAAAAATTTACCTATGAACCTAAGTTTCGAAAGAGACGTCTGCTGCAGCAGAAAGCCTGATTGCTCAAAAGAATGAAGTATTTGCGTTTCACATATTTGCAACCAAGACGGTCGATTGTTGAAAACAATGAAATCTTGGCGAATGTCATTGTTGCATTAGTATTTTCCGTGACAAAACTGCTGGCGGAAAACAATCGTCGCGCATGGCAACATCTCCTGACGACATTTTTTGAGTTCGAGAGATGCCTACATTGTCGTAACTCGATAAACGATTGAGTGTACTCCTGACTTTGTTATTCTGAAAGAACTTCGAAATTTCCGTTACTTATGAAATTTAAATTGCCATTCTGTAAAGATAACATTTTCCGTCAGGAAACTGCCAGGATGCCAAGCACTCCATCTGCAAAAAAACATCTTTTCATAAGTTATATTCATACCTTCCAGTATTTTTCTATACTATTTTTCATTAGTTAATTATAATTATCATTAATTACAACTTTATTATTTTTTCATTCTCTTTCAGCTTTTCTTTATGAAATATTATTTCATTCTCGTCGATGAAAGCAATGGGAAACAATCGTCTGTATGACGTCTAGTCCTGAAAAGGACTTTTGTTTTTGTGCCGACAAGAAGTCGACAGCGACGACGATCTAAGCGCGCTCTCCGCGGATACGGCGTGCCAGCTGGATGTCCTTTGGCATGATGGTGACGCGCTTGGCGTGGATGGCGCACAGGTTGGTGTCCTCGAAAAGACCCACGAGGTAGGCCTCGGACGCCTCCTGCAAAGCCATTACGGCGGAGCTCTGGAAGCGGAGGTCGGTCTTGAAGTCCTGGGCGATCTCACGGACCAGGCGCTGGAAGGGCAGCTTGCGGATCAGAAGCTCGGTGCTCTTCTGGTATCTCCTGATCTCTCGGAGGGCCACGGTACCTGGGCGATACCTGTGGGGCTTCTTCACTCCACCGGTGGCCGGCGCGCTCTTGCGAGCGGCCTTGGTGGCCAGCTGCTTCCTGGGGGCTTTGCCTCCGGTCGACTTACGGGCTGTCTGCTTGGTACGTGCCATTTTCCTGTCGGGAAAGTAACTGAAGCGGCCGTTCGTTCGTTCGTTCCCTCATTGACTGGGCTTTTTGCCCTTGCATTTAGCTTGCTGCCTCTGTGCGTCTTCAGACCACATTTTCAGCATTTTTGAGCGTGCCCTTGGCACTTAATTAGCATTGGAGAATAAATCTCGATATAGGGGACATGACTTTTCAAGCGTGTAAGGGACCAGTATTTACCTTTCCAGTGTAAGTGAAGGAGAAAAGAAAAGAAAGTCTTCTAGTGAGCGTGTGCATTGCACTCTTAAAATTAGGAAGAATTAAAATTAGTTACATGATGATGAATTTCCCTAAGGTTTTATTTTCCTAAAATTAAACTTAAAAACTAATCGGCTAAACATGGCGCCGGCAGGTGGCCAAATGACGGTCCACTGCAATCTAATACTAAATAATAGGTTTTTAATGCGTATGCTTTTTTTTTCTGAGAGGATTACTTCATTTCTTTTGTTATTTAATTTTTTTGTGGGCTCGGGCCTCTTTTTGTATTTTATTAATTTTTTTTGTGGGCAACTGCCTCTTTTTTGATAAATTTTATTTATATTTTTTTTTGTGGGCTTTTGCCTCTTTTCTGTGTTTTTAATATTTTTTTTTAATTAGTTTTATTGAATTTTTGTTATATTTTTTTGTCAAGTAATCCTGTATGTATTAGAGTTTTGAGTTTTCCAATACAATTTGATTTTTTTTTTTAACATCTAATTAACAACCGGTTGATCGAGCTGATTGCTCTCTCATAAATTGGTTGATTAAATTTACAATTGTTTTTCTTTACATAATATTTAAAATTAAGTTAGAGCGAAAGATGATAGGAAAGAACTCGGTTTTCAGCGAGTTAGAATTTCTTGTGTAAGTCTGTAGCTTTTGAAGCGTTTTCTTGGTGCTGGATTATTCCAGAGATCTTTTGTAAGCGTGTTTCGTGGAAGAGAGTTCTTTAGTCTTACAGCTTGCGACTGAATGAACTCGTGAATGGTTGGTACTCTGTGTGCGTTTCTGATTTCTTTCATTGGAACAAGTCGGGATTGGTTTGTGATGTAGCGCAAGGTTTTATTTTGGTACTGTTCTAAGCGTTTCCTGTTCTGTAGGGAAGTATTGCCGAATACTTCGCACCCGTACAGCAGCCTTGGTCTGATAATACTTTTGTATAGAGTAACCTTGTCTCGTCGCGAGATTTGCGAGCGAGAATTTAATAATGAAGCCATGGAGGCTCTTGCTGCATTGGCTGATTTAAGGGCCTGCTGTACGTGTGTGTTCCATGTGAGTTTTTGATCGAAGTGTATCCCTAAGAATTTGTGTGATTTATCCATTGGTATTGGGAGGGAGTTGAAGGTTAGGTTTTTGGAGACAGAATTTCTCGTTTTCCTTCCGAAATCAACGACTTTGCTTTTGGTTGCGTTAATCGTAACTTTGGAAGCGAGAGTCCACTTATCAAGGAGAGAAAGATGGGTTTGTATCTTGCGAATGGCGTAGTTGCCATGCCAAGATTGCGCCGCGATAGCTGTATCATCGGCGAACATGAAAGTTTGAGTTTGTGGAGAGGAAGGAAGATCATTGACGTATAGGTTGAAGAGGGTTGGGGAGAGGATGGCGCCTTGCGGTACGCCGCAGTTCGTTTCTCTTAATGTTGATAGAGCACTGCCTTCAGTGACTCTAATCGATCTCGCGTGCAAGAAACTCATGATAAGTTTCACGAGATGAGGCGGGATTTTAGCCCGGCAAAGCTTCAGAATGAGGCCTTTGTGCCACACTTGGTCGAAGGCCTTGGCGACGTCTAGGTAAACCACAGCCGTGTGCATACGGCGTTGAAAACCCTGGGAAATGAATTCGGCTAGTCGAAGGGCTTGGAGCGTCGTGGAGAGTCCTTCACGGAAACCCATTTGCTCCGGTCGTAATAAGTCAGTTGTCCGTAGGTAATTGTCAAGACGGTTTTTGATGACTTTTTCAAGGAGTTTGGAGAGGTTGGAAAGTAAGGAAATCGGTCTGCGGTTGAGTGGTAATGAAGGATCTTTTCCGGGTTTTGGGATAAGGAATACTTTTGCCTCTTTCCATTGTTTTGGAAAGTGACTGGCGGCAAGGCAACTGTTGAACAGATGCACTAAATGAAGGATTAAAGGTCGGGTAGAGAAAAGGAGTTGTCTGTTTGAAATATTGTCTAGGCCGGCTGCCTTTTTAGGATTGATATATTTCAAATAAAGTCTTAATTCCGTCTCAGTCACGGGAGTGAAGGGCGGTGTGGGAAGGTTTTCAAGCGCGTCATAGACGGCTTCTGCCTCCCAGTCATCGTCAGTCTGTTTCCAGTCATCTTTCAAAGTCATGGCAGCCTGAAAGGCGTCAGCTAAGATTTCTGCCTTGTCCGTTTCGTCGTGAATAAGCATGTCATTTTGTCGTAATGGGGTGGAAGGCGTTCTTTTTTTGGTCAGTGCTCGAGACATTTTCCAAATGGAATTGTCCGATACTGCCAAACTGTCTATTTTTTCGTGCCATTGGCGCCTTCTGTGTGCACCAATTTCTTTCTTCACTTGATTAGCGAAGAAATTGTATCGTCGTTTGTCCGTTTCGTCTCGTCTCCGCATCCATGCCCTTCGGGCTCGGTTGCGTTCCGTAATGAGATCGTGGATGAATGGAGGTAAGGTGTGGTAGTTTTTGGAAGGTTTATGATACGGAAGGGAAGCCAAAGCGAGCGCATCTTGGAGCTTCGATGTAATTAGATCAACGTGCTCTTCGATGGCTGCTGGGGTTTGGGTTTTTGGGAGTGGAAGGTTGGAAAAGGAATGATGGCAGTGGTCAGCGTAATACTGCCAATTGGTTTTATTAATTGGTGATGGGATGATCTCGTCAGGTGCACACCGAATGTCAGTTTGGATGGGAAAGTGATCACTTGCAATGTCAGTCAGTACTTTGGGAGTGGAAAGGTATCGGATATTTTTTGTCAGGCAGAAATCTAAGATATCATTTCCCCGGGTATCAATGTGCGTCGCCGATAGCGGCACTTCGACATTAAACTGGCCATCAGAACAAAGTTCGTGGAGAACTTTGCCACGCAAGTTAGTGCGTCGACAGCCCCATTCCTCATGCTTTGAATTCCAGTCGCCGGCAGCAATGATTTGCTTGTCGGCGTTGAGTAAGAGACGAACTTCCTCGGGAAAAAGATTTTTTGACGCAGGTTGGTACACAGAATAGATAAAAAGGTTGCCCGTTGGAGTTGGAATGGAAATACCAATGGATTGAAGAGTGCTAAGGGAGTTTGTCGGCAATGCTTTGTGTTTAATTGATGATTTTACTGCGATCAGTACTCCGCCAGATCTATTGGAGACGTCTCGCCGATATGTTTTGAAATTTGGAATGTGAAATGTCATGTTTTGTGATAGATGCGTCTCCTGAAGAGCGACTACATCAAAGATGCCAGTGGAAATAAAATTTAACAACTCATGCTGTCGGCTTCGGATGCCGTTGCAATTCCAGCTGAGTAAAGAAATATTGCCGAGTCGATTATGATTCATTGTCAAGCAGTGCGCACATCTGCTTGAGAAGAAACATTTTCTTCTCGGTTGGTGTCTTTAGGAGACTTAATTTTTCCGTAATTTGTGTGAAGAAGGAAAAGAGATCGTTGGATTCAGAGGAAGCGTTCTGATTGGTCGGGCTTGAAGATGGGATTGGTTGGGTTGTTGGGTTAGGTTTTGTTGGTGGCATGGCTGGAAATTGTTCTTGGTTCGTAGTCGAACCGCGAAGCCAAGGATTTGAAGTGGGTTGAGGAGCAGGAATGAAAGAAGGTTTTTTTGTTTTCGCGACACGCGCTGCTAATCGTTTTGCCTCGAATTTGAATGCGAAGCAACCCTGATAGTTGGCGGTGTGATCTCCTCCGCAATTGACGCACTTCGGTGGCGGTGACGTCTTGCGATCTTTTCTTAGGCATTCAGTAGTGTCGTGCATCCCGGCGCACTTCACACAACGGGCCTGAATGTTGCAGTAATTTTTACTGTGACCGAATCCCTGGCATCTGTGGCATTGCAAAACTCCCTTAGGCTTTGTGTACCGTTCAACTTTAACTCGCATGGCCAGCAAGTAAAAAGATTCCCCTATTGGGATCAATTGAGAATTAGTCTCTAAGATTACATGGTAGACGGGCGTAAGTCGCCGCGCTACCGTAGTCTTGCCTGCGGCACGATCAGATTTTGTTGGTCGTGTCGTTGTTAATTGAATAACATTTTTGACGTTAAAGCCTTTTCTCTCAAGCGCTGATTTGACAGCGTCGGCCGGCGTTGAGGCAAGTAAGTTACGAATGACAAACTCAGGTGACTTGTCTGATGCCATCTGGTATGTCGAGAATTCTAAGTTTTGCTCGCGCAAGATTGCTCGCGCCTTATGATAGTCTTCCGGATTTGCACATTGAATTTGGACAGTGGAAGATCCTTTCAAGGTGCATTTTGGTGGCACCGTGAGTGATTTTTCTAATGCCTCTGAAATAGGGAGCCATTGCTGAACTCCGTGAACTATAAACGGAGGAACTCTTACAGTTTTAGCCGCCACTTGTGTGGCTTCAACATTTCCCTGAGTTTGAGCATTTAAGACTTGAGCTGAGTGCTCCTGGCCACGCTGAGAGCTCATTAGTGGCGTAAATTGATTCTCTAATTCGACTGTCGGACTAACTAAGCGAGCCCTCTTATGAGCCGCATTCCTATCCTTGACGAGGGTGAAGCCCTCGTCGTCTTGGCCATGCGATGTCTGCGTCTGGGTTGGTGTCGGCACTGTTTGTGCGACGGGGGGGCAAGATTTATTTGATTCAGTGGATTGGTTTGCGGCCCTCTTAAGGACCGCCATTCGATGTCTTGCCGCGGCAGCGGCTGCTGCGGCGGCGGCAGGCGATGGCGTCGATGTCGGCGGCGGCGATGGTGGCGGCGGCGACGTTTCCATTTCAGTGGCGGCGTTGATCTCTGGCGACGCCGGCGATTCGGTGGTGGCCGCCATGGACTCCATGGCGGCCAGCTGCGGTGAGGAGGTCAAGGGTGGGTTTTTGCCTAACTCCCTAGCGAGGGGACCCGCCGTTTCCCCCAGGCGTGCAATGACTTAGAGTCTAGTGCCTGGGGTAGCGGCCAAGACGACCTGGGTAAGTCACCGGGTGAAAGGCGACACCCGTGAGTGATAACCGTGGAGCCTGAGCCCGAAAGTAGGGACGTGCTCAGTCTGCCGCGGCCCCACGGGCGCCCTTTTAGTGACGGGTAAGGTAAGGTAGTGATGCGTAGTCGGCGGCGTCGTTGCTGGCGTCGTCGTCCGCGGCGGCTTCGATGGCTCGCGCGTGGCCTCGCGCGGGGGCCACTAAAGTGGCCGTTCGGTCGTCACAATTGACGTAAGCAGTGGAGAAGCATTTGGAGAATAAAGAGTGGCCGTTGGCCGTTGGCCTAACGAAGAATCGACAGCGTCGAGGCGTAGATAGTTGGCAGCGGATTAAGCTTTGGGTCTCTAAACCGGCGTAACTGAAGCGGCCGATTTCTCGACCCAATATATTGGCATGAGTGTGTAGACTCTTACATGTGCCGAAATGTGATTGGCTGAGAGTGCGAGACCGTCGAAAGACGTTATAAAAAGAAAGCAGAACGTGGCGCAACCACGACTCTCTCACCGAGACAGCAGCAACATGACTGGACGTGGCAAGGGAGGAAAAGGCTTGGGGAAAGGAGGCGCCAAGCGTCATCGCAAGGTTCTTCGCGACAACATCCAGGGCATCACCAAGCCAGCCATTCGCCGTTTGGCCCGCCGTGGAGGAGTCAAGCGTATCTCCGGACTCATCTACGAGGAGACCCGCGGTGTCCTCAAGGTGTTCCTGGAGAACGTGATCCGTGACGCCGTCACCTACACCGAACACGCCAAGAGGAAGACCGTTACCGCCATGGACGTCGTGTACGCCCTCAAGCGCCAGGGACGCACCCTGTACGGATTCGGTGGTTAGATTTCCATCGTGGCAGCAGCCCATTACATCTGGCAGCTGCATCATCGAATAACAAAGGTCCTTTTCAGGACCATAGAACATGCAGGATATTATTTGCCATTGCTTAAACACGTCGCAATCACAGAAATGTGATGTCAACGATAACAAATGAAATATCAGGTAATGATGGAGTGTAAATAAAAGAACATCAATGGAATACAACTTATTTTGTCACTAATCACAAAATTAAGTAAGTTATTATGCTATTAAACCTAATACGTTCATCCATACTGAAAGTTCATTTAGTAAACTGCTGAGGGACGATCAATGTGTTTTTTTTATCCATCCAAGTTAAGCGACTTCAACAATAATGGTCGCTCAGTGTTCCATTCCCAGTACTAATTGTTGCAGTTTCAAGCGGCACAAGCCGTTGCCATTGTCGTCTATTGATAGTGTGTTGCGTTACTTAGCAACGACCAAATGCCTTCATCGCTTTTGTAACAATTCTTCGGCCGAATGCGGTGATTGTGACATATTGTTAGACATCGCCTATCAGTTACTTAGAAACGCACTGCTGCCAACATATTTTAAATTTGCTACATAGTATCGCGACTTTTTTGCTACTTTGGATATCCATTCAAATGTGTTCCTTGACACATTGTTATGCATCATTAATTAAGAAACGCACAGCTGCCACAATGTTTTCAAATTTCTACATAGTAGCGCTACGTTTTCCTTGCATTGCATATCATTTCCACTGTTTTACTTTTTCACAGCGAAGCTATACTAGATCAACAATTTTTTCACTTCATTACACTTCACCCGTCAATATTATTAAATGTATTATAATTATCTACAAGCATTACTACTTGACAACTCGATTCACCTACATGACAAATGGAAAGTAATTTCTAGACTATTTTTCGTGCGTATTTTGGGAAGTATACCAATTTTTGACATAGTCGTAAGACTGACAGACCTTGATGGTTTGCGGTCCTAAAAAGGACCATTTTTTATTCTCTTCCAAGAAAGAGATCGCTTAAGCCTTCTTCTCGGTCTTCTTGGGCAGAAGCACGGCCTGGATGTTGGGCAAGACACCACCCTGGGCGATGGTGACGCCTGAGAGGAGCTTGTTCAACTCCTCGTCGTTACGGATGGCCAGTTGGAGGTGACGAGGGATGATCCTAGTCTTCTTGTTGTCACGGGCGGCGTTACCGGCCAACTCCAAAACTTCTGCGGCGAGGTACTCCATGACGGCGGCCAGGTACACGGGGGCACCGGCACCGACACGCTCGGCGTAGTTGCCCTTGCGGAGAAGACGGTGAATACGTCCCACGGGGAACTGAAGTCCGGCCCTGCTGGAACGGGACTTGGACTTCCCCTTGACTTTGCCTCCCTTTCCTCGTCCGGACATGATGAATCAAGTTGTTTTCGGCGCTACGGTGCAGACCTCACGACGAATCGTTGACAGCGGACACTCTCATTCATTAAATAACGCGCCGAAGGCGCTGTCTCGCTGTCCCGGTGAATTCCTTCACCCTAACCAGCCAGATTACATTGAATACATTTGGTGCGCAATTGTCTGTGATGTGAGGGTAGTGTTTTGTTTGTGTGAGCTGAAACTTATAACTAATGAGGGTTTTTACATATACATATTTTTGATATAATACATAGGTTCATTTTGAATTAAAGAACAGTAAAATGATAGATTTTCTTGACATTGGTATAACATGGTTATAATAGTTATGTTAAATTTTGATGATGCATATGGACATACTTTTTTTTTTTTCTTTATTCATTTCTTTGAATAAAGTATTTATCTCTTTTTTTAATATATATTTTTTTTTGTATTTTTTTTTGATTCATTTTTGTATTTTGTTTATTATTATTTTTTTTGTTATTATTATTTTTTATTTTTTTTATTTTTTATATTTTTATTTATCTTTTTCAATCTTTTGTATATTTTTTTTCCATGATTTTTTTTTCCTTTATATTTTGTTTATATATATATTTTTTTCTTTTTATCATCATCATTTACTTTGATTTTGAATGCACATAAATAGTTATATAGAATACCATTAATATAATATTACAGTGGGAGACTATTCTACAAGAGAGAAAGACATAGGAAAGACTCATAGACGAGTGATTAGTTGAGGCAGTTTGTATGTGGTGGGGATATTTGGATCATAATCCCATATGTTTGTGATTGATGTGTTATTAGTTGCCCCGAGTCTGGACTTAAAGTTAATCGCTAATTTGGTGATGAATGTGTTAATGGCGGGAAGGTTATGTTTGGACCGTACATCGGACATTCTGACCAACCTGGATTGGTGGAGGAGTTGGCGTATGGATTTATTTTGGAAGACTTCCAGCTTGTTTCTTATATTTTTGGTTAAAGCAAATATCTCGCAGCCGTACAGAAGGACTGGTCGGATTGTTGAGGTGTACAGTCTCACTCTGTGATTATGAGAGAGAGGTGAGGATTTAGAGCATAGTGAGGCAATTGCCTGCCTAACAGCCAATGCCTTGCCGGTGCAGTACTTAAGGTGGGGTCGGTAGGAAAGTTTTTCGTCTAGCAAGACTCCGAGGAATTTGTGGGTGGGTGCTCTTGGTATTCTATTTTTGTTTATGTAAGGTGATGTCTGTGGAGGAAATTTGCGTCTTTGTGAGAAGTGTATATGAGTGCTTTTTGCAGCGTTTATTTGTATTTTCCAGGTGTGTGTCCATTTGTTTATGAGTTTCAGGTGGGTGTTGAGTTTATTAATGTTTGTGTCACCCCGCCGAGATGTCGCTGCTATAGCGGTGTCATCGGCGTACATGTGTAGGGTAGTGTTTGGTGTGTGTGGCATGTCGTTGACGAATAGTGTGAATAAAAGCGGACTTAGAATGGATCCTTGAGGAACGCCAGCTTCCATTGGCCGTAGGGAGGAGTGGGTTTTAGCTTCGGCGACTAGGAACTGCCTTTTTTGTAGATATTTTTGGATGAACAGGATGTCAGGAAGTGGGAATTTAAGTTGTTGTAGTTTGAATAGGAGGCCACTGTGCCAAACCTTGTCGAAGGCGCGCGCAACGTCCAAGAACACCGCGTCTGTTGATAGGCGGCGGTTAAAGCTATGGCTGATTTTTTCTACTAGCCGTAGGATTTGGTGTATGGCAGAAGTGCTTCTCCTGAAGCCGTGTTGTTCGGGTCTGATTATTTTGTTGTCTGTGGAAAAGAACTCGAGGCGGCGTAGGACTAGGATTTCTAGGATTTTGGACAGGTTAGAGAGGAGGGAAATTGGACGAGAGTTACCTGGGACTTTTGGGTCTTTCCCGGGTTTAGGAAGTAAAATTACCTTTGCTTTTTTCCAGGAGGATGGGAAGTGTGGAAGGGTGAAGCAAAGGTTGAATAGATTTGATAGAAGAATAGGGAACTTTGGGCATCTACCGGCATATCTGAGTTGGGAGTTGCTAATATTATCTAGGCCGGGGGCTTTTTTTGTTGAAAGAGAGTTTAGAATAGAAAGGATGTCAGAGGGAGTGGAAAGAGTGATTTTAGCGATGGAACAAGAAGGGAGGTTGTCCACATATTTATTGACCGCCTCTTCAACTGGAGAGACAGACTTGTTAAGGGACATTGTGTTTTGTAAGTGGTCTGCCTGAATTTCTACTTTTTTGCTGGGATCAAAAATTAGAGTTTGGTTTAAAGAAATTGGGTGAAACATATTTTTCTCAGATTTTTTTAATGATTTAACTGTCTTCCAGATTGATTTAGTATTTATTGGAGCAGGGTTGTCAAAAGTTAGTTGTTTTATGTGGTTTTCCCAGTTGCGGCGGCTGATGATGCTTATTTCCTTTTTGACTTCGTTTGAGAGACGGTTGTAGGTGGTTTTGTACTCTGGTGCACGGTGCTTTTGCCATAGCCGACGGGCGATGTTGCGGCGCTTAATAAGTTCGACCAGGAATTGGGGGAATTTGGCGTGGTCTCTTTGTCTAGGAGTGAAGGAGCGAGAGGCCAGTTCTTTGGCCAAGGTTAAGGCGGAGGTGATGTTGTTCACCTGATTTTCTATCATTTCAGGTGTTGGGTCTGTGAGTGGGTTTATTTTAGAGAGGGACTCGTTGAGATGGACTATGAATTTGTCCCAGTCTGTGACGTTCATTACTGGGGGGGTAGTTGGCTGGTTATGCAAGGGAAGGGAGAATTTTAAAGGGAGGTGGTCTGAGGTGAAGGAATAGATTACTGATGGTGAGAAAGAAATTGGTAGGTTATGGGCAAGGCCGAAATCAATAACGTCACAGGAATTAGGGGAATAGAGCTCCCCGTGTGGTTTATACATATTCTGGGCTGCCGCTGGCCGGTGCCTCAGCCTAATCGACCAATCGCGAATCGGCTGGTCCTGCCTCTACGGGTTATAAACTGACCCAGGATTTTTCAGATACATCTCGCTGCTACGCAACGTTGATACCAACATGCCACCCAAGACTAGCGGAAAGGCTGCCAAGAAGGCCGGCAAGGCCCAGAAGAACATCTCCAAGGGAGACAAGAAGAAGAAGCGCAGGAGGAAGGAGAGCTACGCAATCTACATCTACAAGGTGTTGAAGCAGGTCCACCCTGACACCGGTATCTCCTCCAAGGCCATGAACATCATGAACTCCTTCGTCAACGACATCTTCGAGAGGATCGCCGCCGAGGCTTCCCGTCTCGCTCACTACAACAAGCGCTCCACCATCACCTCCAGGGAGGTGCAGACCGCCGTCAGGCTCCTGCTCCCCGGTGAACTGGCCAAGCACGCCGTGTCTGAGGGCACCAAGGCTGTGACCAAGTACACCAGCTCCAAGTAAATTACTTGGTAGCGCCCCAACGGCCCTTTTTAGGGCCCTACATCATTCAGTGTGATGTTTCCATTGCTTACTTCAACGACAAAAACGAAGTTCCACTTTAAAATTCACAACGGTAGTCCATATCTCATTTTTAGTGCTCAGAAGGTCCTAATTTTTATGATTAATCCTTGGTTGCCATAGCAACAGATTGTTGATCATTCATCAGTTATTTCATTCCAACAGTCTGTGATTGTTGCCGTCGCATTGTCAAAGCGAAGTGTGACGGTGTCTCCGGGCTCTCTCAAATGTTCAAGTTCAAAAGTCGTTTTTCCACGAGCGTAACAGATACAATGTTCCCACAAATTAATAATTTATGCAACATTATTTTCTCTTTCCTTATCTTCATGGCAGATGTTTTTCCTTTCCCTCTATCGCGTACATGAATTTCTACTATCGCTATATGTAAAGTCCTCCGTAACGTCTCCACAGTTCCTCGTTGCATGACAATCCGTCCAGTGCGTTCAAATTTTGTCTACTTGCAGCCGCACGAGACGATCGTTAATGTTATTTCCTTGTTATGACAACAAAAGGCACTTTGTTACTCAGAAAACTGGTGGGACAGTTTCTCTTACGTCAAACCGTTTGTCCGTTATTCCATCATTTTCAGTTCACTCCATATTCCACGTTGGCAGCCCATTGTAATCCATCTTCGAAAGCCTCTACTTTGTCACGGGAGGTCCGCGCTTCAGCTGTCTTCCTTTCCGCAACATTTATGAAAACTAACTCTTACAGATCCATTTCCGAAACTGATACTTTTGAAATGGAATTTATGCGCCGTTGATGCTCAATTTCATTCCTGTATGACATTTAACTCCAAATTGTTACAAAGTCAGATAGTGAACTATCGAATCTAATCACCGAATGAGTATAACATTCTTCAAAAGCCATACATATCTTCGCCAACGGCCATACCACGTTGAATACACCGGTTCTCGTCCGATCACCGAAGTTAAGCAACGTCGGGCCCGGATAGTACTTGGATGGGTGACCGCCTGGGAACACCGGGTGCTGTTGGTATCACTTTTTATTTTTTTCCCCTATCCTTATGAGAACTAATTACAAGTTATTCACCACATGCATGCGTTGAAGGATGTGCATTGCATTTTCTTTTACGTGAAATGGCAGTACTCCCACTTCCTTCAAGTGAAACGATTGAAACACGCCACTTCAGTTTTCCCAGTTAACTTTTCCTTATCGCGCAGAACGCTGCCTTTGTGCAGTCCATGCCATTTCTTAGGCCCATACCATTCCTTCCGTATTCTACACGTAAGTTACTTACATCGTACATACTGAAAAAAATCATTTCGCTCGAGTAAATTCCGTAAGTATAGTAAATGACATCTCATGAAGGAAACGTCGGTGATTACAGCGAAAATTATATTGTTCCACGAACGATCGATATAACTTTTTTATTCACCACTCTTGGATAATATATTTCTGTTCCTAGGTTGATACATTCGTTGTCATTCGTAGAGAAACCGCGCTTAAAACAGTCAAGCCCGGAAAATTTACATAAAGTAATGTAACGCCGAACAATGTACTTCTCGAAATTATTCCTTGAGAGAACTGCTTTTCCTGTCTGCATTCCATAATGCTCCATTTCCTGCGAATCCATTTTTAAAATGAAATGCATACCCAAAATAATTTCGATCATGAAACAGTTGACACAACAACAGGCGACATTCACTAAGCGATGGGAGCTGAAAGAAATCGCCATTACAGTAACAAGCACACCGTTGCTACAGACATTTTTCAGAAACACATTTTCAAATATCGAGTACATGAAATAACGGAATTGAGAGACACTAAAGCACATCCAACTACTGCGGGAAACTGGCAACTATTAAACTTAAAAAAATATTTTAACTCAGCTACCACGAGCTATGCATTGCCAGAAAATGCCGAGAAAAATTCTTTAAAAAAAGAAGACGAAGGTCAATTTGTGAAATGCTTTCAACGATTAGTATTCTCCTTTAAGATTTTCTGGAAACGAAAATTAATTCATAGCGTAATAATTAAAACCCTGCTACGTGCGATTCCCTTCATTAACCGGATCGGCTATTGATCATTCATCATTCCTTTTCTTACACGTGTGTTGCGTCAAAAGGTGGAAGATACAAACGACGTAATGTCAGGTGTCACTGACAAACTTGCAACAATGTAATAATTAATCTCGTCATCCGCATCCCGGGACAAGTATTGCATCGTGAGTGCTCAAAAAGTAACACGCGCTGCCGCTAGATGGTGCGACGGAGGCCACTCCGCAGTCCGGTGCCTGCCTCGCCGGGCGCGTGCAAACACAAGTTTGAACGTTCGATCCCCCGAGGGAGAGCGCACCCGGGCTATTGTTTACGACCGAGGTCAACAATGCCAATGCATACGCTGTCGAGTCCTCGGATCTTGACTGTCTCGAACAATTACTATTAATGACAGCAATGGCACATAGCCTTTTCGTCCGAAGACGCAAAGCTTGCGTCCGTTTCGCACGTAAAACCACTTATAAATTCAATCTATGAACACATCATTGTAAACCTGCACATTTCTCATCGTTGGTGAATGTTAATTTTGACTGAAGGAAATTAAATCCGGGCAATGCTATTAACTGCCGACCACCGAGCGTCGCTCGGCGTATCGCATTTTATTTTCGCGTTCAAAACTAGCGGACCACTTCCACTCCCATACGAATTGAGTTCCTGCAAGTCTCGACACGCACACTGACTAGGCAGCCGGTATCGGGGGTGTCGAGCCTGGAGAAAAGCAAAACAAAATGCTGTCGTCCGAACTTGCGTGTCATGCGATGGATAAAATTGTGCTCCCGGAACATGAAGGACGCAATTTCTTTCTTTCATTATGTCTCGTTTACGTTGTAATGGCACGCCTGCAATCGGTTAAACGAAAAAAAAGCTTGCAGATGCATTCGAGAAATACATTAATCGCGGAGTTGTTTCGTGAACGATTCATTACATCAATTCCATTACAGATTTATTGTAACAGTTACTCATCAAACGCACGACGTCCTACGAAGCACAATTTCGACGGCCTATCAAAGACAATGAAACGCAAACGTACGATACTTACTATCGATACTTAATTCGCAACAATAAGAATTTTTCAATGCAAGCAATTAGTAGTGGTACACTTCCCACACGCAAATCGGTGCAACAACTTCAGCGTCAGTACTTGTTCAAACAATTGAAAACAACTGCAATGAAACCAGCAAACACCCGGTTGCTAAGGATAATTAGCACGTCAACAATCACATTTCTCATTCCCTTCCCCGGGAAAGACCAGCGATTATAAAGTTTGATGTAATGACATCGAGTAATTATCACCCATGGCGAAACCTTTTGAAATTTCGAGCCCCTACGGTTACCTCGTAACAATCAGTAACGCATTGAAAGAGCACAGTTTACATTTTTTCCCGAAAATCATAACACATGCGGTGTGCGAAAATGAGTGTCGAGGACTTAAAATAGTCTTCGACGCTTTGCACAATGCGTTCCCACATTTCCGATAACCAACGATGAACATAATTTTGCAAAATCACAAATAAACTTGCGTATGAGTGCCGCTACTTACAACATTTCACGGTTTCCATTCAATCATATGACAATGGCGTTTTGCTGGTCTCCAATTTCACGAGTCTGAGGAAACGTTTGTGATTTGACGTTTTACAATTAATTCCTTTTCCATATCCGATAAAATTCTTTTGGCCTCCGTGATGCTAACACTACGCTTTTCAAGTCACATGTCAACTTAACACAGCATTACCATGGAATGTTATCGTTGCCCTAATTAATTATGTAGTTCCACTGCGAAGAAGTTATGAAATATCACACAAGGAATTATATTCGGACGAAAGGCACGTTAACAATAATCAACGCCGGCTGACAGTGGAAATGCGGTGTGCACTATTCGACATCGCTGACTGCTTTCATAACAGCAGTCCAAATACATAGCATTACACTTATTATTAATCCGGATCTGCCAATGCACATAACTTCACACATACAGAGTATACGACCACGATGTAACACCGTAAACACTTCCATTAAAATATTCCGTAATAAATTTTGTGAAACCAAACAATCCGTTGCTAAGGAATTCGCGAAAAATGTTCTTCCTTCAACTCCTTCGTCAACATTTCAAACAGTGCACAGTGCCTAAGATACAAAGTGCAAGGGAAAACCATCAACGTCTTAGCACATTCAAAGGCAAACACTTTTAAATTATGCCACGATTCACTCAACTTGAAACAATTAAGGACGCCACGAGTAATTTATGTTTTCTTACGATGCACAATTAAACGCTGGGATCAATCAACCGTCATCATCGTCAAACAGTGTATTAATCACATCACAGTTCACTTTTCTACACAAAAGAGAAAGCCAAGGAATAACACAGACAACGATTATGAATGTAAAAAGTGGAAAAATAAGTAACAGCGTACTTACTCGGCTCTTCGGCTGTAGATCACAATCGCTGTTGTCAACACACTTCATTCCCGTACATTTCACTAACTTTTCCTATGCATCCAGCGACACAGACACTTTCAATCCTTTCCTCACGATTGCCAAGCGTCACAAAGAACACTACAGAACCGGCGTTATGTCAGTTACAGCTGATAAACATTATACAATTATCACTGATATTAGTTACTCGCGACGTCTTCTCACCACAGCTGCCGCAGCAAGAGCGATCGAGTGGTAATACAGATTCGGCCGCTAGATGGTGCGGGGGGAACCTCCAGCAGTCCACTGCGCGCATCGCTGTTGGGAATTAGGAATCGCGCGTGGGAAAGCAATTGGGATAATTATTCGCAACGCAGCGGCAATATGCGAATCCTTGCCATACCTAATGAACCATCGATTGTCAATTGTCGTGAACTATTAATGTTCTCCACAACAATGGCACATCGAACGACCAAATCCCCGCCTTAAAGTCGCATATAATATCGTAAATTAAGCCAAGATTCAAGCGCAATGTGGTGAACATTTGCATAATTGGAATATAGAGTACTCTTGTACCTCAAAATATCCACCAAAACGTACCGCATGATGCAGAGTCTTACGTGGTTTTCGACGATTTCCAAGCGATTTCAAACCAATATATCAAGTACGGATGTCACTGTTAACATTCGTATGGCGAAGGAAATGATGTAGCAATCAGGAATTACTGAAAGAGGCAGTACAATATGGGAAATGTTTGTGAGTTTGCCTTTGACGTTTGAAAAGTAATTCCTCTACTACGTCCGATAACATTCCTTGGGCTCCGTTATGCTAACAGTTCGCTTTTAAAATCACATGTTAAGTTATCACAGCTTACCATAAAACTGCCCAAATTATTTACGTTACAATATCCCTGCCCTAATTATTTACGTTATTCCGCTGCCAAGAAAAAATGAAATAGCACAAAAGGAATTACATTCCCACGAAAGGAACGTTAAGAATAACCAACGACGCCTGACGGTAGGAATGGGACGTGTAATCGTCAACATCGTTAATTGTTCTTTCATTGCACTTGCTAGACTTAGCATTGACACGTATTACTAATCAAGATCTGCCAATTAAAATCACTTCACTCATGCAAATTTAAGGACGACGATATAACACGCTAAACACTTCCATTTAATTATTCCGTATTCACTAATGTGAAACCAGCAATCCGTTGCTAAGGAAGAAATTAGCGAAAAATATTCTTCCTTCCACTCTTTCGTCAACATTTCAAACAGTGCACAGTGCCTAACATACAAAGTGCAAGGGATAACCATCAACGCCTTAGCACAGAAAAGGCAAACAGTTTTAAATTAAGCCACGATTCACTCAACTTGTAACAATTAAGGACGCCACGAATAATTTCGGTTTTCTTAGGATACACAATTACACGTTGGGATCAATCAACCGTCATCATCGTCAAACAGTGAATTAATCACTACACAGTTTACTTTTCCACACGAAAGAGAAACGCAAGGAACAACACAGTCAACGAATACGAGCGTGAAAAGTGTTTAAATAAGTAATAGCGTACTTACTCGGCTCGCTGGTTGTGGATCACAGTATTCACCTGCACGGCTATCAGAATCGCTGTTTTCATCACACTATTGATTCTCGTGCATTTCACTCACTTTTCCTATACATCCATCGACACAGACACTTTCACTCATTTCCTCGCGTTTGCTGTGCGTCACAAAGAACACTACATAACCGGCGTTATGTGAGTAACCGCTGATAAACATGGACTAATTATAACTGATAATAATTATTCGCGTCGTCTTCTCACGACAGCTACCGCTGATCGAGTAGTAATTCAGAATCCGCCGACAGATGGCGCGGGAGGCCTTTTCGCAGTCGCTCGCCGTGGACGTCCAGAGCGGAATTTGAAATATCGTCTCTCGGTGGGATTTCTATCCCGGATTGCGACTCGGCGCAAGTATGCGAACGCTAGCCACGATGAATGATTTATCGACTCATCCGCGGTCAATTGTCGTGAAATGCGGAAAAACAAATGTTGTCATTTACAACAATGAAACACCGCACTGTATTCCAACGACGCGAAGCACGGAATATATGTAAATAATCCATTCATCAAACACAGTATCGTTTAAACGTACATGATCGGAACACGACCGCCTCGTAAATGATCATCTGCCAGTGAAGTGACGACTGTCAAGCGGTGTCTTTCCTCCGCCCGCGATTTGCATTTCATTTCGGCGTTCGGAGGGAGCGGACCGCTTCGACTCCAGGCAGGAATACACTCCGTGCGGCTGACGATTCTCGGCATCGCGGGTGCAGGGCAGGGGGCCGCGAGGCAGAGAACATCTCGGACGTAGGTGCTCGTCGCGATAACACGGATAAGCGGGGAAAGAACTCGGCTCGGTTATACCTTAGGTTAGGTGATTAGAAGTGATTCATTGATTAGCCGTAAATACCGGACCATTTCATTAGCATATCGATTCCGCGACGAATGCAGTGAGCGATTTAACTGTTTGTCACCGTTCCTTCCTACTCTGAAAATGTTTCGTGCCCGAGTTGCTGCCCGCAGTTGTCCACGATTCAATTTTACATTTTCCCTAACGGTACCGTAAGTTCTTACTACATTTTTGCATGCCACGGTGAATGACAATCGTTCTCCAGTCTCTTTGCCATCGGAGTGAAGCGGAAATTACATCCTTTCGCGAGCGATCGAAGAATTTCCTTATGCGAATTAATTATTCCTCGTGAGTAGTCAGGTCTACTTTCCTTCCTCGATTGCACCCTACATACGTCAAATATCCTTCCTCTTCTCAATAAGTGATATCGTCACTGTCTGCCAGTGTCAACGACTTATCCTTAAACCGAACTCCCATAGTTGTACATATTCGCAGTACACGAGAAAAGTTCGCAGAGTTTCGGAGTATAGCCGTACATTTAGTCAGTAAAGGGAGAGAACCGATTAATTAATATCTTATGAGTAGGCAATCCACATTTCTCTACACTGTATTAAAACGCACGGAACGACTTAATCCGTAGCAATAAATTTCCGTGCCTTCTGCCTTGAGTATATGTTAATGAACACACTCGTCTCTTCCACAATGATTTTCAAAGCATAACTCAATTATTTGGAAAGCTTTTCGTGACATTGAGCAGTTTCGCTTGAGCGCTGAACGATATAGTTACCCTTAGTAACGAAGTTATTTGGTTTCCTGTTGGCTGTTTGCTACACATAAACATTTCAATGCAAGACGTAACGCGAGTACAGCAAATAATGGAAACTTTGCATCGCTAATTCTTTCAACGTTACGTGCGACGTAACATAGCAACCAACGGTGGAAAATCATGGAATTCGCTTATCAAAAATGCCACTTCTTGCAAGTACTGCTAATTTTTATTAATAGGGGAATGTTGTCTGCTTAATATAAATTGCCTCCCGAAGACATATAAGACACGGGAAAAAAAATTCTGTGGCCTGTAAGTTGACAAATAGCAATCCAATTTCATACACTTTACCCAAATCCTTTGCTGATTTCTACCAAATATTTTGATGTCCCTCGTGAACCGAAAACTTTGATAAATTTAGTCATAACTCCATAATTCTAACATAATTTTTTTTCGTGCACCGCATTGGAAACCATTCTTGCCATTGTGTTACTTCAGCATGTTAATTAGGAATGGTTTGCAAGGGAAATGCAGAAAAAGCGAGAATGTTATTGATATTCTCCCCTTCTTCGGTTACTAGTGAATGACTGCGTCTCGTATTAATATACCATAAATTAACTAATAACAAGCTGGTCGCCTATTTCGCACTTGGCTGCGAACTGTCCGAGTATGGTTCCGCCGCCGCCGCTAGATGGTGCGGCGTGCTTCTCCCGGCGATTCACAGACTCTTTCTCTGCGCACATCGGCCGACGGAAAGGCGGCTACTGAAATAAGAAACATTCCTTCGGGTAACCGCGCGGGTGAGAAAATCCCAGAGCGCCTATTTTCCCCTTCATTAAATCACGGGAATGAAAGAAAATTCTAAAATGTGATGCATCATTCCCAATGCAGTCCCCCGTGACTTTGAAATAAATTTTTAGCCGTGGTGGACACGGAATATCGCAAACACCTTTTCCATACACACCGGAGTCGCGTTAAATGCCGGAATCGTCTAAAATTATGCTCCCTCGTCACGAGCATTTTCTTTCGTTGCAGTTGGAAAGTATTACTTGGCGAATCAGATTATTCAGCGTCCTTAGTGGAAGATGTATTTGTATCCCTCATTCTCTAATTCATTGATGAAGACTGTTTCAGAAAAAACCAGTGCGACGTAATCCATTTCGTGCAGTCAGTTATAAACATTTCCCTCCATACCGTTTCAAAGTTTTATTCGTCCACAAATTTTTTGTAACGCACTCTCTCTTCGTGCGAAGTACCGCCACGTGGAAAGAATCCGGGGGTGGGGAAATTCTTGGGTCAACGAAGACAACTTTCCTGGGAACCCGTGTGTGGGGTAGTTCCCACGCTTGGATCCGGGTGGTGGGGGACGGGTTCCCCCACCACGAACCTAAACGCAGCGAGTGGGGCAGGGGACGCCGGGAAGAAAAAAAGAAGTTCCAACGGGCGAATTTTTCAAAAGACGCAATGGCCTCCTTCGTTTGTTTCCCGTCGACGTAAAAAGTGAGTAAGTGTTTTCTATTCATGGCATCATTCAATACCTGCCGTATCGAAAGACTTGCAGGCGAGGATAATCACTCCAATGACAGCAACACATACTTTCATGGCATAGCACCATTAAAAATGTTGGAAAGGTAATCGACTGCCATTAATGGAAGTAGGGTTTTGCAAGGCTTCGAGATAACGTGTAATACTTGAAAAAAAGAAAAAACGCTCAATGTATACCGTTCCTTCGTCAACAGTACACTTTCATTACTTTCACGCAATAGTCATGTCGAGGAATTTATCAATCAATGATCGGTGTACACGTCCAATGAAGTGTTTCCATAGCGCAAGTGAAATTTTAGGGTTGGAAATATTTCCGTCGGGCATACGTTTCACGAAAGCAAATGCCAGTCGCCCGCCTGTATGGGAACATGAAGGGGACTCTTGTTCCCACGGTCGGAAATGGTGGTGGGGAAGGTACGTCTCCCCGACCGAGAAGCGGCAGCGTGTGACGTAAGCAACTGTCGGTAGGGGAGAACTTTGAATCGAGGTCGGCTCCCTGCCAACGGACAGTTTTTTTGAAGGGGCGCACTATCGTTCGTCATTCCTCCACGTAAATGTTACGAAATCGGTTCGCATCACAGGGGCAGTAATGCCACCTCATAATCGCAATTGGGAAAAAGAGTGAAGCGCGATAAGCGAGGAAGGATAATAATTTCCTATTCCGTAATATAACTCGGAGTAAAACCACGAATTCCTGTCTCCGTGGCAGTGTGTTGGCATTGGGAGATAGATAAATGACATAAAGAAAATGTATGAATGTAGGGAAAAACATTTTGTTCCAAGAATGGTGAAAACGATTTTTTACACATTGCTTAACCAACAAAGAGCATAACACCGTCAAGTCCGGAAAATGTAGATGAAGAAATTGGAACGACAAGAATTATCTTTCTCAAATTAATTCCCTCGTTACGCATTACATAATCATCTTTTGCCAGAAAATTTCTTTGAAGAAGTAAATGCATCCCTTGCGTTACATCGATCATTAAACAGTCGAAACAACAACAGGCGACATTTACCAATGGATTAAAGCTGAAACGAATCGCCATTACACCAACAAGCACACCGTTACGAAAGACATTTTTCATAAACACATTTTCAAAGATGGACCAAAAGATATAACGGAATTGAGAATTGCTTAAGCATCAAGGGACTGTTGTCTGGAAATGGTAACTATTCAACAGAAACAAAAGCAGATACAACCGCGAAGAAACCAGATCTTCCTTCGATTCTCAAGTCATGATAACTTTTTGAGGATTCGGTCATGTACTCGCCAACGGCCAC
>NW_025791744.1:0-36712 GCF_921293095.1 Ischnura elegans
GTGAAGTCGGGACTCGCCGACACCGGATTGGTCGAGTAGACGGAGCAGTCGGCCAGCGGCAGGCCATAAAATGTATAAGCCACACAGACACCGTTGTAATCAACATTTCGTCGAGAGGTCTACACCGTACCGCCGAAAGCAACTCGATTCAACATGTCTGGACGCGGAAAAGGAGGCAAAGTCAAGGGAAAGTCCAAGTCCCGTTCCAGCAGGGCCGGACTTCAGTTCCCCGTGGGACGTATCCACCGTCTGCTCCGCAAGGGCAACTACGCCGAGCGCGTCGGTGCCGGTGCCCCCGTGTACCTCGCCGCCGTCATGGAGTACCTGGCCGCCGAAGTCCTGGAATTGGCAGGCAACGCTGCCCGTGACAACAAGAAGACGAGGATCATTCCCCGTCATCTTCAGCTGGCCATCCGCAACGACGAGGAGTTGAACAAGCTCCTGTCTGGCGTCACCATCGCCCAGGGTGGTGTCTTGCCTAACATCCAGGCCGTGCTTCTGCCCAAGAAGACCGAGAAGAAGGCTTAAGCGTTCTCTTCTTACGAAGAGAATAAAAAAATGGTCCTTTTTAGGACCGCAAACCATCTAGGTCTGTCAGTCTTACGACTATGTCAAAGAATTTGGTACTCTTCCCAAAATATGCACATAAAAAGTCTAGAAATTACTTTCTGTTTCTCAGGTGGAGAGGTCGTGGATCGAGTTGTCGAGTGGTTATAAAATTTGAAAATTATAACATAATAGAACGATAGCAAGTGTGACGAAAGCATACCAACACCGAAGAAAAAGCTCTGTGGAAAAAACAGAGTAAGAGAAACTGTGATGATGAATGAATAGTAATTAAGGGATTAGTATTATGATGGGGGAAAAACATGTTGCAATACCATAGCTTCGCCTTGTAAAAGGAACATTTGAATGGATATCCAAAAAGTCCGAATGCTATGTAGCAGTTTGAAAATATGTTGGCAGCAGTGCGTTTCTAAGCAACAGATAGGCGATGTATAACAATGTGTCATAATCACCGCATTCGGTCGAAGAATTGTTTGAAAATCGACGAAGGCGTTTGGTCGTTGCTAAGTAACACTATCAATGGACGACATTGTTAACGGCTTGTGCCGCTGTAAAATGTAAGAATAACTACCGGAAATAGAACACTTAGTGACCATTATTGTTGAAGTCGGTAATATGGGTTGGATTAAGAAATAGAAACAAATTGATCGTCCCTCAGCAGTTTACTCAATCAACTTTCAATATGAATGAAAGTATTTGGTTTACTAGCATAATAGTAACTTGTCATGTGACAATTCCATCAATTTTTTTTTTTTCTTTACTCAACCAGTACCTTAGTTCTCATGTATTATCGATGACATCACATTTCTGTGATTACGACGAGTGTAAGCAATGGCAAATAATATCCTGCATGTTCTATGGTCCTGAAAAGGACCTTTGTTATTCGATGATGCTGCAGCTGCCAGATGTAATGGGCTGCTGCCGCGATGGAAATCTAACCACCGAATCCGTACAGGGTGCGTCCCTGGCGCTTGAGGGCGTACACGACGTCCATGGCGGTCACGGTCTTCCTCTTGGCGTGTTCGGTGTAGGTGACGGCGTCACGGATCACGTTCTCAAGGAACACCTTGAGGACACCGCGGGTCTCCTCGTAGATGAGTCCGGAGATACGCTTGACACCTCCGCGGCGGGCCAGACGGCGAATGGCCGGCTTGGTGATGCCCTGGATGTTGTCGCGAAGAACCTTGCGATGACGCTTGGCGCCTCCTTTCCCCAAGCCTTTTCCTCCCTTGCCTCGTCCGGTCATGTTGCTGCTGTCTCGGTGAGAGAATCGTGCTTGCTTGACTTTCGGCTTTCCATTTTATAACGTCTTTCGACGGTCTCGCACTCTCAGCCAATCACATTTCGGCACATGTAAGAGTCTACACACTCATGCCAATATATTGGGTCGAGAAATCGGCCGCTTCAGTTACTTTCCCGACAGGAAAATGGCACGTACCAAGCAGACAGCCCGTAAGTCGACCGGAGGCAAAGCCCCCAGGAAGCAGCTGGCCACCAAGGCCGCTCGCAAGAGCGCGCCGGCCACCGGTGGAGTGAAGAAGCCCCACAGGTATCGCCCAGGTACCGTGGCCCTCCGAGAGATCAGGAGATACCAGAAGAGCACCGAGCTTCTGATCCGCAAGCTGCCCTTCCAGCGCCTGGTCCGTGAGATCGCCCAGGACTTCAAGACCGACCTCCGCTTCCAGAGCTCCGCCGTCATGGCTCTGCAGGAGGCGTCCGAGGCCTACCTCGTGGGTCTTTTCGAGGACACCAACCTGTGCGCCATCCACGCCAAGCGCGTCACCATCATGCCAAAGGACATCCAGCTGGCACGCCGTATCCGCGGAGAGCGCGCTTAGATCGCTGTCGACTTCTTGTCGCCACAAAAACAAAAGTCCTTTTCAGGACTAGACGTCATACAGACGATTGTTTCCCATTGCTTTCATCGACGAGAATGAAATAATATTTCATAAATAAAATCTGAAAGAGAATGAAAAATTAATAAAGTTGTAATTAATGATAATTATAATTAACTAATGAAAAATAGTTTAAATGAATACTGGAAGGTATGAATAAAACTAATGAAAAGATGTTTTTTGCAGATGGAGTGCTTGGCAACCTGGCAGTTTCCTGACGGAAAATGCTATCTTTACAGAATGGCAATTTAAATTTCATAAGTAACGGAAATTACGAAGTTCTATCAGAATAACAATGTCAGGAGTACACTCAATCCTTTATCGAGTTACGACAATGTAGGAATCTCTCGAACTCAAAAAATGTCGTTAGGAGATGTTGCCATGCGCGACGATTGTTTTCCGCCAGCAGTATTGTCACGGAAAATACTAATGCAACAATGACATTCGCCAATATTTCATTGTTTTCAACAATCTACCGTCTTGGTTGCAAATATGTGATACGCAAATACTTCATTCTTTTCAGCAATCAGGCTTTCTGCTGCAGCAGACGCGTCTTTCGAAACTTAGTTTCATAGGTAAATTTTTACTGCCAAAAAATTATCTGACAACCATCAATGGAACGAGCATTCATTTGACGTCAAATTAGCTGATTTGTAGAAGGAATATTGTCCATCTACTCATTTCTTTGAAAGGGTAAGGTTTGAAACTTTATTTGGTAAGGTGGAGGAGTTTGGAATTTTGTTTTAAGCATGGAAAATAGTCATCTGTATGACTTGATGGCCCTTAAGAGGGCCTAAATTGAACTTCGCGTACATCGAAGTTCGGTGAACCTGCGAGGTTCGGTCGCTCACTTCTTCTTGGGGGCGGCGGCGGCCTTCTTTGCTGCCGCGGGCTTGGGCTTGGTGGGCGTCTTCTTGGGCTTGGGCGCCTTGGGCTTGGTGGGCGCCTTCTTCGCCTTCGATGGGGACTTTGCTGCCTTCGCCGCTGGCTTGGCTGCTGCGGGCTTCTTCTTGGGCTTGTCTGCTTTCTTTGCCTTCTTCGCAGGAGGCGCGGACTTGGAGCGCTCCTTGGGCGCGGACCGCTTGGTGGCAGCCTTCTCCTTCTTCGCGGGCTTGGGCTTCTTGGCC
This sequence comes from Ischnura elegans, assembly GCF_921293095.1. Lineage (NCBI taxonomy): Eukaryota > Metazoa > Arthropoda > Insecta > Odonata > Coenagrionidae > Ischnura > Ischnura elegans. Next base: position 3,590 of record NW_025791744.1, read on the forward strand.
GCGGCGGTCTTCTTGGCTGCGGTCTTCTTCGCCTTGGCTGCAGCGGGTGCAGCCTTGTCCTTCAGCGTGGTGGAGCTCAGCTTGAAGGACCCCGACGCTCCCTTGCCCTTGGTCTGTACGAGTGTGCCGGAGGTGACGGCGGACTTGAGGTACTTCTTGATGAAGGGGGAGAGCTTCTCGGCGTCGACCTTGTAGGAGGCGGCGATGTACTTCTTGATGGCCTGGAGGGAGGAGCCGCCGCGTTCCTTGAGGCTCTTGACGGCGTTGTTGACCATCTCGGAGGTCGGTGGATGCGAGGGCTTTGCGCGGGCCTTCTTGGAGGCGGCGCCCTTGCTGGCCTTCTTGGATGCTGCGGAGGCGGCGGGCAGGGGCTTGACGGCTGCGGTGCCGGACGGCTGGGCCGCCGGGGGCGCTGCTGCGGCTGCTGCGGTAGCGTCTGCCATGGTCTCGGACGAGAGGTATGAAGCGATGAAATTTTCGCGTTTCCCACCTTCGAGATATCGTACCATTTCGGAGCGCGTTCGCCGCTGTCGAACTTGTCGTCGGCGTTCTCCTTCGAATCTTTGTACTCGACTTCGTCTCGCACTTTATCGTTTCGGACGGCGCCGGCGGCTCCGACGTCGGCGTCCGATCTCGACGCGCGAGGCGACAGTCCCGGCCGCGCGCGGGCGGCCCGCCGTCGGCGACCGGAACCTCGCGGGCGCCGCGGCGCCCGAGCGAAATACGGCATGTCACCGGCGCGCCTTCCGACCCGATAATTAAAGTGTCGCCGTGGCGTCGCGGGTTCGCGTGGTCGATCGGCGACCTGCCTCGCCGTTTCTCTGAACCTTCCTGCGTGTGCCGGTACGCCGGCGCCGGTCTGGACGGCGCCCCGCGGACGGAGAACGATGGTCGGAAGATGTGCCTGTCGGACGGATCGGCGTCGTGTCGCGACGACTCGATCCGCGGTTGTGCATTCGTCTGTTGCACTTTTCGATCCGAGTTTGCGGCGATTTCGATCGACGATCGAGACGCCACTTCGGCGTCGCCGAAACGCGACTGTTTCCCTCGATCTCGCCTTTTCGCGACGCCGAAATCACTCTTTCCGCGTGCGACTGCGATCGTTCGCGCTGCCGCGAACCCGCGATCCCCGGGAGAAGCGGACGAATGTCCATAATTTTTGTTCTCGTGCCGTTATTCCGCAAACGGCGGCACTCGATTATCGTTTCCCCTTTCCGGCGGGGGCTGAATGTCGCGAGAGTGCTCCGATTGCGCCGTGAATCGTGATATTCGAAGGAAATGGAATGACTCCGTTTGACGCTCCTACGGTTTTCGGTTCGCCCCGTTCGTTTCACTCCGTGCGCTTTCTGTGCCTATTCTGGGGGGGAATGTGGTGAATTTGATTCCTGGGCAGGGATTGCGAAAGGTTGGTGAAAAAAAAAATTACGCCTCGACGGGAGGGATTGTCGAGTGAGACTGGCTTTTCCATACTCGAGTCGCAGGATATTTCTGGTCTTGCGTGCGATTCTGGAAATTGATGACTGCGATTTTCTGTGTGTGAGAAGGCTGATTTTGAATGACTTTTGTGAAAATGAATTACCGTTCCCTACAACATTGTGACGACGTAGCGCGTTACACGTATTACTTAAATTACCACACGCCACTTCGGGATTGGAAATGATGTGTCTTTCCCGCAGGAACGTGTATTCGTGAATGCGGACGTGCAAGGGAAAAGATGTACTCTTCACATCGCCGATCGATAACTTTCCCTTTGTTAGTTTTTCGTACATTGTTCTGTGGATTAATTCCACTCTCTACGGTAACGTCCAAGTTTTAAACCTAACTTTGCTATTTCCTGAAACGTGGTATTTGTTGTTTCGGCATTCTTACAATTACCTCTTTTGGCAAATCAATTTTCCTTTGACTTACTTCGTTTGTCAATATTTCCGATGCATTTCACTGTCTGATTGCGGAATTACGAAGGAAAAGAGCGAGTACGACTTCGGAGTTATTCCTTTCGAACTTCACATATCCCTATTGCAATGCATGAAGTGACAATCTGCATGTTATGACGAAATGTCACACGCCTACGACGAATACATCGTGCGCTGTCGCAGTAGCCACGTATGTGGCATTAACGTAGCTATTATTCTGTCGAACTTTGTCTCCAAATAATTAATTGTCATTTTTCTGCACGTTTTAAAACGTGCCTCATGAAAATCCGACCGGAAGTGTGGTTTCCACGCTCACTTGTTGAGTTTAAACGGACACTTTGCAATGTGACGGGCACAGAGCATGGAACATTGTTGAAATTTTCAATTCCGTCGCACTGAAGGTCCACGATAATGTTTGTTTCAATTTATGTTAACGTTCTAAAACGTCTCCCGTCCAAATCCCTCTGTAATTATTGCTTTTTATGAATAATTTGGAGTATGGCATTGGAAATTTGTTTTTGTCAGCAACGGATTACAATATATTTCTTAAACCATGGAATCAGTCGCACTGACACTAGTCACGAATAATTGCCTTAATTTCCTTGTCGTTTTAAAACCGGTCCCATCAAAATTCACTGGTTTTTACTGTTCATATGACATAACGTTGATATTGAAAAATCAGCATTTGCTGTCAGACACATAATATGGGATATTTTTCAAAGTATTCATTCTGTGGCTACGGAACTCCGCTATAATGTTCTTTTTGAATACACCTAAGTTTTGAAACGTCTCCCGTCCAAATCCCACGGTAATTATGGTTTTTAGAAATAATTTTGAGTATGAAAATGGAAATTTGATTAACTCATTAGCAACTGTAACACATTTTTAAAACTATTTACTCCGTTGCACTGACACTTGTCACGAATATTTGTCTTAATTTTCTTGTCGTTTTAAAACCGGTCCCATCAAAATCCACTGGTTTTTACTGTTCATATGACATAATGCTGATATTGAAAATTCAGTCTTCGCTTACTTTCAACCCAAAAAATGGCGTATTTTGAAAGTATTCATTCAGAGACTATGATACTCCTCAATAATGTTTGTTTTCACTTTAAGAACGTTTTAAAACGTCTCCCATCAAAATCCCTCGGTAATTATGGTTTTTATAAATAATATTGAGTTTGACCCTAGGAATTTCATGTCGACAGCCAGGGAGTGTAACATATTAATTAAACCATTAATTCAATCGCACTGACACTCTTCACCGACAATTGCCTTATTTCTCCTATTGTTCTAAAACTTGTCCCACCAGAATCCGCTGGTTTTCACTGTTTATAGGACATAATGTTGTTATTCAATATTTAGCCTCTGCAATATTTCAGTCACTTCAACCGGAATATTTTTTAAACTAATTATTCTAACGCTACGAAACTCGACACTAACGTATGTTTTACTATTGTTAACGTTTTAAAACGCATCCCGTCGAAATCCCTCGGTAATTATGGTTTTTATGAATAATTTTGAGTATGACACATTTAATGTCATTTTGTCATATACACATTGTAACATATTAATTCAACCATTAATTCAATCGCACTGACACTCGTCACCGACAATTGCCTTATTTCTCCTATTGTTTTAAAACTTGTCCCACCAAAATCCGCTGGTTTTCACTGTTTATAGGACATAATGTTGTTATTCAATATTTAGCCTCTGCAATATTTCAGTCACTTCAACCGGAATATTTTTTAAACTAATTACTCTAACGCTACGAAACTCGACACTAACGTATGTTTTACTATTGTTAACGTTTTAAAACGCATCCCGTCAAAATCCCTCGGTAATTATGGTTTTTATGAATAATTTTGAGTATGACACATTTAATGTCATTTTGTCATACACACATTGTAACATATTAATTCAACCATTAATTCAATCGCACTGACACTCGTCACCGACAATTGCCTTATTTCTCCTATTGTTTTAAAACTTGTCCCACCAAAATCCGCTGGTTTTCACTGTTTATAGGACATAATGTTGTTATTCAATATTTAGCCTCTGCAATATTTCAGTCACTTCAACCGGAATATTTTTTAAACTAATTATTCTAACGCTACGAAACTCGACTCTAACGTATGTTTCACTATTGATAACGTTTTAAAACGTATCCCGTCAAAATCCCTCGGTAATTATGGTTTTTATGAATAATTTTGAGTATGACACATTTAATGTCATTATGTCATACACACATTGTAACATATTAATTCAACCATTAATTCAATCGCACTGACACTCGTCACCGACAATTGCCTTATTTCTCCTATTGTTTTAAAACTTGTCCCACCGAAATCCGCTGGTTTTTACTGTCTATAGGACATAATGTTGTTTTTCAATATTTAGCCTCTGCAATATTTCAGTCACTTCAACCGGAATATTTTTTAAACTAATTACTCTAACGCTACGAAACTCGACACTAACGTATGTTTTACTATTGTTAACGTTTTAAAACGCATCCCGTCGAAATCCCTCGGTTATTATGGTTTTTATGAATAATTTTGAGTATGACACATTTAATGTCATTTTGTCATACACACATTGTAACATATTAATTCAACCATTAATTCAATCGCACTGACACTCGTCACCGACAATTGCCTTATTTCTCCTATTGTTTTAAAACTTGTCCCACCAAAATCCGCTGGTTTTCACTGTTTATAGGACATAATGTTGTCTTTGAATATTTAGCCTCTGCAATATTTCAGTCACTTCAACCGGAATATTTTTTAAACTAATTATTCTAACGCTACGAAACTCGACTCTAACGTATGTTTTACTATTGATAACGTTTTAAAACGTATCCCGTCGAAATCCCACGGTAATTATGGTTTTTATGAATAATTTTGAGTATGACACATTTAATGTCATTATGTCATACACACATTGTAACATATTAATTCAACCATTAATTCAATCGCACTGACACTCTTCACCGACAATTGCCTTATTTCTCCTATTGTTCTAAAACTTGTCCCACCAGAATCCGCTGGTTTTCACTGTTTATAGGACATAATGTTGTTATTCAATATTTAGCCTCTGCAATATTTCAGTCACTTCAACCGGAATATTTTTTAAACTAATTATTCTAACGCTACGAAACTCGACTCTAACGTATGTTTTACTATTGATAACGTTTTAAAACGTATCCCGTCCAAATCCCTCGGTAATTATGGTTTTTATGAATAATTTTGAGTATGACACATTTAATGTCATTTTGTCATACACACATTGTAACATATTAATTCAACCATTAATTCAATCGCACTGACACTCGTCACCGACAATTGCCTTATTTCTCCTATTGTTTTAAAACTTGTCCCACCAAAATCCGCTGGTTTTCACTGTTTATAGGACATAATGTTGTCTTTGAATATTTAGCCTCTGCAATATTTCAGTCACTTCAACTGGAATATTTTTTAAACTAATTATTCTAACGCTACGAAACTCGACACTAACGTATGTTTTATTATTGTTAACGTTTTAAAACGCATCCCGTCAAAATCTCTCGGTAATTATGGTTTTTATGAATAATTTTGAGTGTGACACATTTAATGTCATTTTGTCATTCACACATTGTAACATATTAATTAAACCATTGACTCAATCGCACTGACACTCGTCACCAACAATTGCCTTATTTCTCCTATTGTTTTAAAACTTGTCCTACCAAAATCCGCTGGTTTTCACTGTTTAGAGGACATAATGTTGTTATTCAATATTTAGCCTCTGCAATTTTTCAGGCACTTCTACTGGAATATTTTTTAAACTAATTATTCTAACGATACGAAACTCGACACTAACGTATGTTTTATTATTGTTAACGTTTTAAAACGCATCCCGTCAAAATCTCTCGGTAATTATGGTTTTTATGAATAATTTTGAGTGTGACACATTTAATGTCATTTTGTCATTCGCACATTGTAACATATTAATTAAACCATTGACTCAATCGCACTGACACTCGTCACCAACAATTGCCTTATTTCTCCTATTGTTTTAAAACTTGTCCTACCAAAATCCGCTGGTTTTCACTGTTTATAGGACATAATGTTGTTATTCAATATTTAGCCTCTGCAATTTTTCAGGCACTTCTACTGGAATATTTTTTAAACTAATTATTCTAACGATACGAAACTCGACACTAACGTATGTTTTATTATTGTTAACGTTTTAAAACGCATCCCGTCAAAATCTCTCGGTAATTATGGTTTTTATGAATAATTTTGAGTGTGACACATTTAATGTCATTTTGTCATTCGCACATTGTAACATATTAATTAAACCATTGACTCAATCGCACTGACACTCGTCACCAACAATTGCCTTATTTCTCCTATTGTTTTAAAACTTGTCCTACCAAAATCCGCTGGTTTTCACTGTTTATAGGACATAATGTTGTTATTCAATATTTAGCCTCTGCAATTTTTCAGGCACTTCTACTGGAATATTTTTTAAACTAATTATTCTAACGATACGAAACTCGACACTAACGTATGTTTTACTATTGTTAACGTTTTAAAACGCATCCCGTCAAAATCCCTCGGTAATTATGGTTTTTATGAATAATTTTGAGTATGACACATTTTATGTCATTTTGTCATTCACACATTGTAACATATTAATTAAACCATTGATTCAATCGCACTGACACTCGTCACCTACAATTGCCTTATTTCTCCTATCGTTTTAAAACCTGTCCCATCAAAATCCGATGCTTCTAACGGTTTATGAGATATAATGTTTATATTGGAAATTCATACCTTGCAATAGATCAGGCACTTGAAATGGGATATTTTTGAAATTACTAACTCTAGGGCTATGAAAATCTACACTTATGAATGCTTCAATATTATCTACGATTATAAACGTCTCCCAACATAATCCCTCGGTAATTAAGATTTTTATAAATAATTTTGTGTATGGCAATTGAAATTGCATTTTGTCAGCTCCTGGGCTTCACATATTTTTATAGCTATTAAATCCGTCGCACTGAAATTCGTCACGAATAATTGCCTTCATTTTCCTGTCGTTTTAAAAGTAGCCCCATCGAAATCCGCTGGTTTTTACGGTTTATAGGACATAATGTTGTTATTCAATATTTAGCCTCTGCAATATTTCAGTCACTTCAACCGGAATATTTTTTAAACTAATTATTCTAACGCTACGAAACTCGACTCTAACGTATGTTTCACTATTGATAACGTTTTAAAACGTATCCCGTCAAAATCCCTCGGTAATTATGGTTTTTATGAATAATTTTGAGTATGACACATTTAATGTCATTATGTCATACACACATTGTAACATATTAATTCAACCATTAATTCAATCGCACTGACACTCGTCACCGACAATTGCCTTATTTCTCCTATTGTTTTAAAACTTGTCCCACCGAAATCCGCTGGTTTTTACTGTCTATAGGACATAATGTTGTTTTTCAATATTTAGCCTCTGCAATATTTCAGTCACTTCAACCGGAATATTTTTTAAACTAATTACTCTAACGCTACGAAACTCGACACTAACGTATGTTTTACTATTGTTAACGTTTTAAAACGCATCCCGTCGAAATCCCTCGGTTATTATGGATTTTATGAATAATTTTGAGTATGACACATTTAATGTCATTTTGTCATACACACATTGTAACATATTAATTCAACCATTAATTCAATCGCACTGACACTCGTCACCGACAATTGCCTTATTTCTCCTATTGTTTTAAAACTTGTCCCACCGAAATCCGCTGGTTTTTACTGTCTATAGGACATAATGTTGTTTTTCAATATTTAGCCTCTGCAATATTTCAGTCACTTCAACCGGAATATTTTTTAAACTAATTACTCTAACGCTACGAAACTCGACACTAACGTATGTTTTACTATTGTTAACGTTTTAAAACGCATCCCGTCGAAATCCCTCGGTTATTATGGATTTTATGAATAATTTTGAGTATGACACATTTAATGTCATTTTGTCATACACACATTGTAACATATTAATTCAACCATTAATTCAATCGCACTGACACTCGTCACCGACAATTGCCTTATTTCTCCTATTGTTTTAAAACTTGTCCCACCAAAATCCGCTGGTTTTTACTGTCTATAGGACATAATGTTGTTTTTCAATATTTAGCCTCTGCAATATTTCAGTCACTTCAACCGGAATATTTTTTAAACTAATTACTCTAACGCTACGAAACTCGACACTAACGTATGTTTTACTATTGTTAACGTTTTAAAACGCATCCCGTCGAAATCCCTCGGTTATTATGGTTTTTATGAATAATTTTGAGTATGACACATTTAATGTCATTTTGTCATACACACATTGTAACATATTAATTCAACCATTAATTCAATCGCACTGACACTCGTCACCGACAATTGCCTTATTTCTCCTATTGTTTTAAAACTTGTCCTACCAAAATCCGCTGGTTTTCACTGTTTAGAGGACATAATGTTGTTATTCAATATTTAGCCTCTGCAATTTTTCAGGCACTTCTACTGGAATATTTTTTAAACTAATTATTCTAACGATACGAAACTCGACACTAACGTATGTTTTATTATTGTTAACGTTTTAAAACGCATCCCGTCAAAATCTCTCGGTAATTATGGTTTTTATGAATAATTTTGAGTGTGACACATTTAATGTCATTTTGTCATTCACACATTGTAACATATTAATTAAACCATTGATTCAATCGCACTGACACTCGTCACCTACAATTGCCTTATTTCTCCTATCGTTTTAAAACCTGTCCCATCAAAATCCGATGCTTCTAACGGTTTATGAGATATAATGTTTATATTGGAAATTCATACCTTGCAATAGATCAGGCACTTGAAATGGGATATTTTTGAAATTACTAACTCTAGGGCTATGAAAATCTACACTTATGAATGCTTCAATATTATCTACGATTATAAACGTCTCCCAACATAATCCCTCGGTAATTAAGATTTTTATAAATAATTTTGTGTATGGCAATTGAAATTGCATTTTGTCAGCTCCTGGGCTTCACATATTTTTATAGCTATTAAATCCGTCGCACTGAAATTCGTCACGAATAATTGCCTTCATTTTCCTGTCGTTTTAAAAGTAGCCCCATCGAAATCCGCTGGTTTTTACGGTTTATAGGACATAATGTTGATATTGAAAGTTGAGGTTTAGCAAACGGTCAGGCACAAAATAGGATATTATTGATACTATTAACTCTAAGGCTATGATACTCCACACTAACGTATGTTTTAATTTTAAGAACGTTTTAAAACGTCTCCCGTCAAAATCCCTCGGTAATTATGGTTTTGATGAATAATTTTGAATATCACAATTGGAATTTCGTTTACTCAGCCACACAAATGTCTGCCGTTCCCTTATCAAAACTATGTTTTTTCACGGATTAACACCAGTTCACTTTTAAAATGAAGGAAGAGTTAATGCACGTATTCCTGACGAGTTTCATTGCACGACTCATTACAATTTCATTTATATCACATATTATGTAATCTCCAAGCCCTGATGCCACAACTGCACATATCAACATTCCCCCAATCATCATTCCATTCCCAAACTATCCCCATGGACTAACGCTTCCATTGATACACTTCCTAAAACGCATACTCCAGTCAAGTTTTACAATTTCCGAACATCAAATACCAATGTTATTCTGCATAATGCCCCGACAATTAAGACTTGTTTTCAAATTGCAAACTTCACCTATCATGATATCTCTCCTTGGGTATCGATTTCCATCACATAACTTTTCAAATGCTAAGAAAGGTAAACCACTTATTCCTGATCAGTTTAATTGCATAAAACAAACTAATTTCCATAATGACACAGTTTGTGTACTCTCGAAGCGTTGACAACATAACAGCTCATTCCAACATTTAACCATGAAAATTATATTTCCCTAACGACGCCCAGCCTTTAACTAATAACATGATCAGTAATTTATCGAAAGAATTAATGTATGAATTCACTGCATTACGGCCCACATTTCCCTATCATTTGCCTTTCTTATCAGCAAACTGCTACACATCGGCCAACTTCAGCCTGAACAAACAAATGATGTATTGGTTGTATTTGCAATGCAACGACATAATTACCACATTCACATGAAAGTATGCACTTCCAATATCTTCGCGTTAACACATTTTCTCACTCACACGCAATAACGGATTTTTTTTCCGAATTTTTCCTCTGTCGCCTTCCAACACTTCACTTTGCGCCGCCTTTCTTCTACCATACATTTCACAAACACGGGGACAACATCGACACGGGGACTTCACTTGCACATTAGGGAACACTTGTCACAGTGTTTGCGACGAGTACCACTTCCAAATTGCGTTTTAATACCTAAAATTTTTACTCAAATTCCGTGAGGTTCTTGCGTGATGCAAGAATCCTAGCCGATAGTTCCGCAACTGCCACTAGGGCGCACCACCTCCCGAGACACGGTTCCGTGAAACGGCAGGCGATGAGTCCAGCATACGACACAATGTATTATACCATCCGAGAATGCCACGTTTAACCAAGAAATGTAACTAATTCCACGTCAATGAGTGCTGCGCTGTCATTACCCGTACGCCTGTGTTGTTGATTCTCGTCTTGCCTCGTTGCCAAGGTAATGGCGTATTGTTGATCGAGCATCGAAATTTCGTGCTTTCGCGAAAACGTACCGTGGGATGGTTAGGGAGATGTACCGTTGAACATCGATGGTATGATAACAATCTTCAAACCTTATCTTTTCTGAAAATGACCGTTATTAATTACTTGGGTAGTTTAAACTATTTTTAATAATTCAATGAAAAACCCTCTGCACGCCATCTCCCAATGGACACCGGGAAGCGGAAGCCGATTTCCATGCCTTTAGAGTATGTAATCCCGCTGTGATAACCGAGGATCGAAGGAAAGTGTCGCGTGGCATGCAAATTAAAATTATTCCCAAACCTATTTCTCTCATTCACCACATATCGGAATCAACGAAACTCTCGCATTAGGGAATAAATTCCGAGGAAGTGATTGCAGTAATGACTGAAAATGGATTTTTCCCAAAGCCTTTCCTCTCCAACGCTACATTAATGTCACTCTTGAAACACGCGAATAAAATATGTAGAAAATATTTCACATAGTGACGTTTCTTTCTCAAAAGAAATTTTCGCGGCATATTCCGGCTCTGCATTGCTCGCGGTAGGTGATTGAAAATATTTTTTTAAACAAGTTCAAGAATAAAAGTAATGCCAACAGCACCCGGTATTCCCAGGCGGTCACCCGTCCAAGTACTATCCGGGCCCTACGTAGTTTAACTTCGGTGATCGAACGAGAACCGGTGAATTGTACGTGGTGTGGCCGTTGGCGAGTACATGACCGAATCCTCAAAAAGTTATCATGACTTGAGAATCGAAGGAAGATCTGGTTTCTTCGCGGTTGTATCTGCTTTTGTTTCTGTTGAATAGTTACCATTTCCAGACAACAGTCCCTTGATGCTTAAGCAATTCTCAATTCCGTTATATCTTTTGGTGCATCTTTGAAAATGTGTTTATGAAAAATGTCTTTCGTAACGGTGTGCTTGTTGGTGTAATGGCGATTCGTTTCAGCTTTAATCCATTGGTAAATGTCGCCTGTTGTTGTTTCGACTGTTTAATGATCGATGTAACGCAAGGGATGCATTTACTTCTTCAAAGAAATTTTCTGGCAAAAGATGATTATGTAATGCGTAACGAGGGAATTAATTTGAGAAAGATAATTCTTGTCGTTCCAATTTCTTCATCTAAATTTTCCGGACTTGACGGTGTTATGCTCTTTGTTGGTTAAGCAATGTGTAAAAAATCGTTTTCACCATTCTTGGAACAAAATGTTTTTCCCTACATTCATACATTTTTCTTTATGTCATTTATCTATCTCCCAATGCCAACACACTGCCACGGAGACAGGAATTCGTGGTTATACTCCGAGTTATATTACGGATTGGAAATTGTTATCCTTCCTCGCTTATCGTGCTTCACTCTTTTTCCCAATTGCGATTATGAGGTGGCATTACTGCCCCTGTGATGCTAACCGATTTCGTAACATTTACGTGGAGGAATGACGAACGATAGTGCGCCCCTTCAAAAACTCTGTCCGTTGGCAGGGAGCCGACCTCGATTCAAAGTTCTCCCCTACCGACAGTTGCTTACGTCACACGCTGCCGCTTCTCGGTCGGGGAGACGTACCTTCCCCCACCACCATTTCCGACCGTGGGAACAAGAGTCCCCTTCATGTTCCCATACAGGCGGGCGACTGGCATTTGCTTTCGTGAAACGTATGCCCGACGGAAATATTTCCAACCCTAAAATTTCACCTGCGCTATGGAAATACTTCATTGGACGTGAACACCGATCATTGATTGATAAATTCCTCGACATGACTATTGCGTGAAAGTAATGAAAGTGTACTGTTGACGAAGGAACGGTATACATTGAGCGTTTTTTTTTTTCAAGTATTACACGTTATCTCGAAGCCTTGCAAAACCCTACTTCCATTAATGGCAGTCGATTACCTTTCCACATTTTTAATGGTGCTATGCCATGAAAGTATGTGTTGCTGTCATTGGAGTGATTATCCTCGCGTGCAAGTCTTTCGATACGGCAGGTATTGAATGATGCCATGAATAGAAAACACTTACTCGCTTTTTACGTCGACGGGAAACAAACGAAGGAGGCCATCACATATGTAATTGGAGGCGAGTCCGCTCCATGCCGGCGCGGCGTATTCTATGATGGGCCTGAGAATCATCTGATGCAGCAGAACTCGTCGTCGGAGCGGCAATCTGGTGTTCCCAAGCATGGAAGCAAGTTGGATTCTTCGTGCGAGCATGATGGCGGCCTTGCGGCGGGCGTGAGGCAGCATCGTGAGGCGTCTATCCAAGAAGACGCCGAGGTAGAGTATGACGTCTTTCCATAACACTTCCGAAGCGCCGACGAGGAGTTCGCCGGGCTCCTTCCGCGCTCTGGAAAAAACGATCGCTTGTGTTTTCGCCTCGTTGACTGCCATACGCCAACGCTCGTACCACTCCACGAGATCGTCGGTCGCCCGTTGTAAATATTCGACAGCTTTGAACTGCCGCGACGATCTCGCGAGCAATGCCGCATCATCAGCATACAGCGCCGCCATCACGTTTGGTCCAAAGTCGCTTGGGAAATCAGCTGTAAAGATATTAAAAAGCAGCGGCGAGAGAACAGAGCCCTGCGGGACGCCTGCTCGAATTCGTCGCTGAGCCGATGTTGCCGGTCCCCACGCCACAGCGAAGGTCCTCTCCCGGAGCCAGGCCGCAATGATGCGTAGACACCACCGCGGAAAACCGAAGCATTTCAGCTTCCAGAGCAAGCCCTCGTGCCACACTTTATCAAATGCCTTACTAATATCGAAGAAGGCTCCCGCTGTGTGACGTTCACAGTTGAAGCCCTCAACGATAAAGTTTAGCAAACGTGCGACTTGATGTGTTGTCGAATGCTCGCCCCGGAAGCCGAACTGGTGATCCGGGAGAAGATCCAGCTCCTCCGTGATGCTGCGTAGATGCTGCAATAGGATGATTTCGAAGAGTTTTCCCATCGTGTTAAGGAGAGAAATCGGCCGATAATTCTCCAAGCGGCTGGGCGATTTTCCGGGTTTGGGTATGCAGATGACGCGAGCAGTCTTCCATTGGGATGGAAAATGGCCGATGGTGATGCACGCGTTCATGATGCAGAGCAAGACGAATGCCATTGAGCGCGGCATTGCACGCAGAGCCGCACCCGCGATGCCATCCGGTCCCGGAGCTTTTTTTGCTTTGGTTTTTTTAACCGCTTGGAGAAGTTCCGCTGCTGTGATGTCGGGCGATTTCTCTCCTTCGTCACGAAGTCGCCTCCTCGTCTTCTTTTCGGCCGAGATGCCGGCCGAAGGGTGAATGGCATGGGCTGCGCCGCGGCGAGAACAAAGGGAATTGTTCGCCGCGTTGGAGATCTCTGCTGAGTCGGAGTCCGTGGCTGCTGGGCTTGCACGTGCATGTTGTCGTGTTGTCCTCGGAAGGGAAAGGCAGGTGTGAGTGGAGTGGGAAGGAGGGGAGAGGTTGCGGCGAGAAGAAAGAAGTTCTTTCTCCGCCGATGCTATGTTTTCGTTCTCTGTCGGACTGCGTGAAGGGCTTGCAGCTGCGTGCGAGTCTTGCGCCGGCTGATGTAAGAGGCACGTGCCGGGGGGAAAAGTGGGAGGGCTGTGGGCGGCGGTGGCGGTGTCGGCGTCACAAAGGCAAAGGGCCGGTCGCTCGGGCCGACCCTTTGAAGTCCGCCGCGCTGGTTCTTCCGCAGCTGCCTGAGTAGGGAGATCTTCCTCAGTGTCGGAATTTTCCTCGTTTTCTTCCGTTGAAAGACCGCCAAGTCCTCTCCCCTCTCTGTGATGTATTGGAAGAGGCACGGGGCTTTGCAGCGGACAAGGAATGCCTGCTTTCGGTGCAATGGGCGTGAAGACGTTCTCAAGATATTCCGCCATGGCGTCTGCTTTCAATTGATGATTAAAAATCAAGCCGTTTTCCGTCCGCAATGGAGCTTCTTCCGCTGAAGTATTCCTTAATGCGCGAGCCATTTTCCAGAGCGAGCCATCATTGAGATCTAAAGATTGAATCTTCGAATCCCATGAAGTCATTCTGAAGTCCGTGATGGCGTCACGCACTCGGCGCCTGGCGTCGTTCAATCTTGCTTTGTCAGAATCAGCGCGGGTGCGGTGAAAGACGCGGCGAAGATAATTTTTCGTTCTGATGAGACAGCGAACAGGCAGCGGAAGAGCTAAATGATTCCAACTTCGGATGGTTTTTGACGGCACTGAAATATCAATCGCCTTTGTGATGATATTTGTCAGCGTCGCGACTTGCCGGTCGATGTTTTCCGGTGAATTGAGCGGGGTAAGTGGCAGGTGTTGTTCGATGCCCTTCGTCACCTCGCTGCGAAAAATCTCCCAATCGGCGCTGCTGTAATCTTTGATGATCTTCGGTGGAATTGTCACTGGACTTCGGCTTAGATGAAAGATGACCGGGATGTGATCGCTGTCCAATGCATGGATGGATTTCGCTGACAGCGCCGACGGGAGATTATGCAGCGCGATGTCAAGGACATCGCCATGCCCTTGCTCGCCGTAACGCGTGGGAGTACGCGGCCCGCTGATGTTGATATTTCGTTGATTAATGAATTGAAGCAGACGCCGCCCTTTCTGATTTTCATGCTGAGAGTGCCAAGCGGAATGCTTAGCGTTGTAGTCGCCCGCTGCGATCGTCCGGTCATCCGATGGAAATAAGGCGTCGATATCATCCGCGCGAATAGTTTTATTCGGCGGAGAATATGCGCTGATGAGTCGCAGCGGGCCGTCTTCCAGCTGAAGGGAAATGGCAGTGCATTCGATGGCAGTAGGGTGAATATCAAGAGTGAAGCGCTGCGCTTCAAGGTGATCCGCAATGATGATTGCCGTTCCGCCGCCGCTGCCTCTGCTGCGGTCGTCGCGGAACACCTTGAATCGCGGGATGTTCCACCGGCAGGCTGGGTTGAGGTGAGTCTCCTGTATCAGGGCAACATCGCATTTCTGTCGATTTAGAAATGCAATTAATTCCGCTGTCTTCCGCGCCACGGCGCCTCCCGCATTCCAAGAGACGATGGACAGATGTTTTGATGTGGGTTTATGGGCCATGACTGAGGGAGTGGAAAAGGCGCGGCAACTGCTCCATGGTCGCCGTCAGAAGCTGAAGATTGGCCTGCAGGTTGGCAGCAATCGCGGTCATCGTTTCTAAAAAGTGAGAGACTGTAAAATCATTAGAGTTCGCCGCGGGCGCGGCAAATGCTTGGGTTGCCTCTCGCGAGGCAGCAGCGGCTTGGAGGCGCTGTTTTCTTTGCGCTTTTGACAGCGGAATTTTGATGGATTCCGCCGTCTCAGCAGGTGGTGCGGGACCGGGCTGCGGCAAGTAAGGGTACGGCATCTCGAGGCGCAGTCTCGGCGTCGGGCGCTGCGGCGCGGGCGGGCGGGAAGCGTCCGCGGAAAACCATGCATTCTGCTTCCCGAGCGATGGAATTTTTTGTCGTGGCTGCTGCTTCCGCCTGGGTGCGGCTGCCGCTGTAGATTCTGCGTCGGATTCGGATGCAGAGTATGCATCCGAGGAGACTGGGCGCGGCTGTTTTGTAGTCTTCTTGGCGGATGATTTTTTCTGCTCCTTTTTCTCGCGGATTGCCTCTTTGCGTTCGGCGTTTCGCTGAAATCGGTCGTTCCGCATTGCCTCCTTCTTTTCCTTTTCCGCGATGAAGACCGGGCATTCGCGGGCGAAGCCGGGATGATTGCCGCGGCAGTGAGGGCAGGATAGATTGGTTGATTCACAGTCCGCGAGCGCGTGAGGTCCGGCGCATCGCAAGCATTTCGGCGCGGCCGTGCAATGGAACGAGCTGTGACCGAAGCGGGCGCAGCGGTAGCACAGCTGCGGGTTATCACTTTTGTGCAGCGTTACTTTGACGCCGTTGCCAAAGATGCTGCGCAGCTTGAGTATTGATTGAGTAGGCCACTCCGTGGTTGGCGTGATGGCAGCTACGAAGACGCCAATCTTCCTTTCGCCGCCTGCCTTCATTTGTCTCACGCGGCGCGCGAGCATTCCCATGTCGATTAAGTCGTCCATCAGATCGTCCTTATCTTGGCGCGAGGAGAGGCCCCTGATGACGAACGATGTTGTTTTTTCTTCTCCGTGCGCGAAAGTGGAGAGCTGAGCGCCATTTTCGGTGAGTACTCGCTTGAGGTTAGTGAAGTCCTCGGCCGCGGAGAGAGTAATACGTGCTTCCGTGTCTAAGTAACGGATCTTAAAGTCATTTTTGCACGTAGATTTAATTAACTGCCTAAACTCAGTAGGTTGAATTACGTCGTACACCGTTATTTGCGGCGGCGATTTTTTCCCTAGCGGTTTGGGCTTGGTCGAGGCGTTGGCCGACGCAGCAGCATCCGGCTGATTGGAAGTGGAAGGAGAAGTTTCCATCGGTGTTGGAGAGGTTCTCCCTGATCTTGGCTTCTGACTGCCTAAGTCTTTTGATGTTGCCGCGGGCGGCGACGATTGAGTATCTTCCGCGTCGGAGAGCGGGGTGAATCGGTTCTCCGAGAAGAACGGTTCGCTACTAGATTTAACTTTCTTAACTATCGCTTCGTCGGCGGTTGTGAACGGGCGCTTTTTTAGAGTGCCATTTTCATTAAAAATCGTACCGATCACGCGCGCGCGTTGTGTACGAACGACTTTGAAGCCTTCCTCGGTGGGTAGGGAAGGAGATGGTTCATGGTTGTCCGCCGCCTCTTGCGAGGGGGCGGGAGGCATAGGTGGAGCTTCGCTCCCGTCGGATTGCATTATGGCCTTTGTCGGCGACCCTGTGAGGGGAAGCCGCCAAAGAGGCCGAGAGGGAAAGGTCCAAGCAGGCGTGGGTCGGGTACGGGAGAGTGGGGAAACCAAGGAGAGCAAATGTCGTTTATTTTCAAAAACAAGCCGGAGCAAAAGAAAAACACGTCCGTTCTCTGCGAGAGTTGGAGCGCAACTCGTATGGGTATGAAAATTTTCAAAATTTCGCGTTTCCCACCTTCGAGATATCGTACCATTTCGGAGCGCGTTCGCCGCTGTCGAACTTGTCGTCGGCGTTCTCCTTCGAATCTTTGTACTCGACTTCGTCTCGCACTTTATCGTTTCGGACGGCGCCGGCGGCTCCGACGTCGGCGTCCGATCTCGACGCGCGAGGCGACAGTCCCGGCCGCGCGCGGGCGGCCCGCCGTCGGCGACCGGAACGTCGCGGGCGCCGCGGCGCCCGAGCGAAATACGGCATGTCACCGGCGCGCCTTCCGACCCGATAATTAAAGTGTCGCCGTGGCGTCGCGGGTTCGCGTGGTCGATCGGCGACCTGCCTCGCCGTTTCTCTGAACCTTCCTGCGTGTGCCGGCACGCCGGCGCCGGTCTGGACGGCGCCCCGCGGACGGAGAACGATGGTCGGAAGATGTGCCTGTCGGACGGATCGGCGTCGTGTCGCGACGACTCGATCCGCGGTTGTGCATTCGTCTGTTGCACTTTTCGATCCGAGTTTGCGGCGATTTCGATCGACGATCGAGACGCCACTTCGGCGTCGCCGAAACGCGACTGTTTCCCTCGATCTCGCCTTTTCGCGACGCCGAAATCACTCTTTCCGCGTGCGACTGCGATCGTTCGCGCTGCCGCGAACCCGCGATCCCCGGGAGAAGCGGACGAATGTCCATAATTTTTGTTCTCGTGCCGTTATTCCACAAACGGCGGCACTCGATTATCGTTTCCCCTTTCCGGCGGGGGCTGAATGTCGCGAGAGTATTCCGATTGCGCCGCGAGTCGTGATATTCGAAGGAAATGGAATGACTCCGTTTGACGCTCCTACGGTTTTCGGTTCGCCCCGTTCGTTTCACTCCGTGCGCTTTCTGTGCCTATTCTGGGGGGGAATGTGGTGAATTTGATTCCTGGGCAGGGATTGCGAAAGGTTGGTGAAAAAAAAATTACGCCTCGACGGGAGGGATTGTCGAGTGAGGCTGGCTTTTCCATACTCGAGTCGCAGGATATTTCTGGTCTAGCGTGCGATTCTGGAAATTGATGACTGCGATTTTCTGTGTGTGAGAAGGCTGATTTTGAATGACTTTTGTGAAAATGAATTACCGTTCCCTACAACATTGTGACGACGTAGCGCGTTACACGTATTACTTAAATTACCACACGCCACTTCGGGATTGGAAATGATGTGTCTTTCCCGCAGGAACGTATATTCGTGAATGCGGACGTGCAAGGGAAAAGATGTACTCTTCACATCGCCGATCGATAACTTTCCCTTTGTTAGTTTTTCGTACATTGTTCTGTGGATTAATTCCACTCTCTACGGTAACGTCCAAGTTTTAAACCTAACTTTGCTATTTCCTGAAACGTGGTATTTGTTGTTTCGGCATTCTTACAATTACCTCTTTTGGCAAATCAATTTTCCTTTGACTTACTTCGTTTGTCAATATTTCCGATGCATTTCACTGTCTGATTGCGGAATTACGAAGGAAAAGAGCGAGTACGACTTCGGAGTTATTCCTTTCGAACTTCACATATCCCTATTGCAATGCATGAAGTGACAATCTGCATGTTATGACGAAATGTCACACGCCTACGACGAATACATCGTGCGCTGTCGCAGTAGCCACGTATGTGGCATTAACGTAGCTATTATTCTGTCGAACTTTGTCTCCAAATAATTAATTGTCATTTTTCTGCACGTTTTAAAACGTGCCTCATGAAAATCCGACCGGAAGTGTGGTTTCCACGCTCACTTGTTGAGTTTAAACGGACACTTTGCAATGTGACGGGCACAGAGCATGGAACATTGTTGAAATTTTCAATTCCGTCGCACTGAAGGTCCACGATAATGTTTGTTTCAATTTATGTTAACGTTCTAAAACGTCTCCCGTCCAAATCCCTCTGTAATTATTGCTTTTTATGAATAATTTGGAGTATGGCATTGGAAATTTGTTTTTGTCAGCAACGGATTACAATATATTTCTTAAACCATGGAATCAGTCGCACTGACACTAGTCACGAATAATTGCCTTAATTTCCTTGTCGTTTTAAAACCGGTCCCATCAAAATTCACTGGTTTTTACTGTTCATATGACATAACGTTGATATTGAAAAATCAGCATTTGCTGTCAGACACATAATATGGGATATTTTTCAAAGTATTCATTCTGTGGCTACGGAACTCCGCTATAATGTTCTTTTTGAATACACCTAAGTTTTGAAACGTCTCCCGTCCAAATCCCACGGTAATTATGGTTTTTAGAAATAATTTTGAGTATGAAAATGGAAATTTGATTAACTCATTAGCAACTGTAACACATTTTTAAAACTATTTACTCCGTTGCACTGACACTTGTCACGAATATTTGTCTTAATTTTCTTGTCGTTTTAAAACCGGTCCCATCAAAATCCACTGGTTTTTACTGTTCATATGACATAATGCTGATATTGAAAATTCAGTCTTCGCTTACTTTCAACCCAAAAAATGGCGTATTTTGAAAGTATTCATTCAGAGACTATGATACTCCTCAATAATGTCTGTTTTCACTTTAAGAACGTTTTAAAATGTCTCCCATCAAAATCCCTCGGTAATTATGGTTTTTATAAATAATATTGAGTTTGACCCTAGGAATTTCATGTCGACAGCCAGGGAGTGTAACATATTAATTAAACCATTAATTCAATCGCACTGACACTCGTCACCGACAATTGCCTAATTTCTCCTATTGTTTTAAAACTTGTCCCACCAAAATCCGCTGGTTTTCACTGTTTATAGGACATAATGTTGTTATTCAATATTTATCCTCTGCAATTTTTCAGGCACTTCTACTGGAATATTTTTAAAACTAATTATTCTAACGATACGAAACTCGACACTAACGTATGTTTTACTATTGTTAACGTTTTAAAACGCATCCCGTCAAAATCCCTCGGTAATTATGGTTTTTATGAATAATTTTGAGTATGACACATTTAATGTCATTATGTCATACACACATTGTAACATATTATTTCAACCATTCATTCAATCGCACTGACACTCGTCACCGACAATTGCCTTATCTCTCCTATTGTTTTAAAACTTGTCCCACCAAAATCCGCTGGTTTTCACTGTCTATAGGACATAATGTTGTTTTTCAATATTTAGCCTCTGCAATATTTCAGTCACTTCAACCGGAATATTTTTTAAACTAATTACTCTAACGCTACGAAACTCGACACTAACGTATGTTTTACTATTGTTAACGTTTTAAAACGCATCCCGTCAAAATCCCTCGGTAATTATGGTTTTTATGAATAATTTTGAGTATGACACATTTAATGTCATTATGTCATACACACATTGTAACATATTAATTCAGCCATTAATTCAATCGCACTGACACTCGTCACCGACAATTGCCTTATTTCTCCTATTGTTTTAAAACTTGTCCCACCAAAATCCGCTGGTTTTCACTGTCTATAGGACATAATGTTGTTTTTCAATATTTAGCCTCTGCAATATTTCAGTCACTTCAACCGGTATATTTTTTAAACTAATTACTCTAACGCTACGAAACTCGACACTAACGTATGTTTTACTATTGTTAACGTTTTAAAACGCATCCCGTCAAAATCCCTCGGTAATTATGGTTTTTATGAATAATTTTGAGTGTGACACATTTAATGTCATTATGTCATACACACATTGTAACATATTAATTCAACCATTAATTCAATCGCACTGACACTCGTCACCGACAATTGCCTTATTTCTCCTATTGTTTTAAAACTTGTCCCACCAAAATCCGCTGGTTTTCACTGTCTATAGGACATAATGTTGTTTTTCAATATTTAGCCTCTGCAATATTTCAGTCACTTCAACCGGAATATTTTTTAAACTAATTACTCTAACGCTACGAAACTCGACACTAACGTATGTTTTACTATTGTTAACGTTTTAAAACGCATCCCGTCAAAATCCCTCGGTAATTATGGTTTTTATGAATAATTTTGAGTATGACACATTTAATGTCATTATGTCATACACACATTGTAACATATTAATTCAACCATTCATTCAATCGCACTGACACACGTCACCGACAATTGCCTTATTTCTCCTATTGTTTTAAAACTTGTCCCACCAAAATCCGCTGGTTTTCACTGTCTATAGGACATAATGTTGTTTTTCAATATTTAGCCTCTGCAATATTTCAGTCACTTCAACCGGTATATTTTTTAAACTAATTACTCTAACGCTACGAAACTCGACACTAACGTATGTTTTACTATTGTTAACGTTTTAAAACGCATCCCGTCAAAATCCCTCGGTAATTATGGTTTTTATGAATAATTTTGAGTATGACACATTTAATGTCATTATGTCATACACACATTGTAACATATTAATTCAGCCATTAATTCAATCGCACTGACACTCGTCACCGACAATTGCCTTATTTCTCCTATTGTTTTAAAACTTGTCCCACCAAAATCCGCTGGTTTTCACTGTCTATAGGACATAATGTTGTTTTTCAATATTTAGCCTCTGCAATATTTCAGTCACTTCAACCGGTATATTTTTTAAACTAATTACTCTAACGCTACGAAACTCGACACTAACGTATGTTTTACTATTGTTAACGTTTTAAAACGCATCCCGTCAAAATCCCTCGGTAATTATGGTTTTTATGAATAATTTTGAGTGTGACACATTTAATGTCATTATGTCATACACACATTGTAACATATTAATTCAACCATTAATTCAATCGCACTGACACTCGTCACCGACAATTGCCTTATTTCTCCTATTGTTTTAAAACTTGTCCCACCAAAATCCGCTGGTTTTCACTGTCTATAGGACATAATGTTGTTTTTCAATATTTAGCCTCTGCAATATTTCAGTCACTTCAACCGGAATATTTTTTAAACTAATTACTCTAACGCTACGAAACTCGACACTAACGTATGTTTTACTATTGTTAACGTTTTAAAACGCATCCCGTCAAAATCCCTCGGTAATTATGGTTTTTATGAATAATTTTGAGTATGACACATTTAATGTCATTATGTCATACACACATTGTAACATATTAATTCAACCATTCATTCAATCGCACTGACACACGTCACCGACAATTGCCTTATTTCTCCTATTGTTTTAAAACTTGTCCCACCAAAATCCGCTGGTTTTCACTGTCTATAGGACATAATGTTGTTTTTCAATATTTAGCCTCTGCAATATTTCAGTCACTTCAACCGGTATATTTTTTAAACTAATTACTCTAACGCTACGAAACTCGACACTAACGTATGTTTTACTATTGTTAACGTTTTAAAACGCATCCCGTCAAAATCCCTCGGTAATTATGGTTTTTATGAATAATTTTGAGTATGACACATTTAATGTCATTATGTCATACACACATTGTAACATATTATTTCAACCATTCATTCAATCGCACTGACACTCGTCACCGACAATTGCCTTATCTCTCCTATTGTTTTAAAACTTGTCCCACCAAAATCCGCTGGTTTTCACTGTCTATAGGACATAATGTTGTTTTTCAATATTTAGCCTCTGCAATATTTCAGTCACTTCAACCGGAATATTTTTTAAACTAATTACTCTAACGCTACGAAACTCGACACTAACGTATGTTTTACTATTGTTAACGTTTTAAAACGCATCCCGTCAAAATCCCTCGGTAATTATGGTTTTTATGAATAATTTTGAGTATGACACATTTAATGTCATTATGTCATACACACATTGTAACATATTAATTCAGCCATTAATTCAATCGCACTGACACTCGTCACCGACAATTGCCTTATGTCTCCTATTGTTTTAAAACTTGTCCCACCAAAATCCGCTGGTTTTCACTGTCTATAGGACATAATGTTGTTTTTCAATATTTAGCCTCTGCAATATTTCAGTCACTTCAACCGGTATATTTTTTAAACTAATTACTCTAACGCTACGAAACTCGACACTAACGTATGTTTTACTATTGTTAACGTTTTAAAACGCATCCCGTCAAAATCCCTCGGTAATTATGGTTTTTATGAATAATTTTGAGTGTGACACATTTAATGTCATTATGTCATACACACATTGTAACATATTAATTCAACCATTAATTCAATCGCACTGACACTCGTCACCGACAATTGCCTTATTTCTCCTATTGTTTTAAAACTTGTCCCACCAAAATCCGCTGGTTTTCACTGTCTATAGGACATAATGTTGTTTTTCAATATTTAGCCTCTGCAATATTTCAGTCACTTCAACCGGAATATTTTTTAAACTAATTACTCTAACGCTACGAAACTCGACACTAACGTATGTTTTACTATTGTTAACGTTTTAAAACGCATCCCGTCAAAATCCCTCGGTAATTATGGTTTTTATGAATAATTTTGAGTGTGACACATTTAATGTCATTATGTCATACACACATTGTAACATATTAATTCAACCATTCATTCAATCGCACTGACACACGTCACCGACAATTGCCTTATTTCTCCTATTGTTTTAAAACTTGTCCCACCAAAATCCGCTGGTTTTCACTGTCTATAGGACATAATGTTGTTTTTCAATATTTAGCCTCTGCAATATTTCAGTCACTTCAACCGGAATATTTTTCAAACTAATTATTCTAACGCTACGAAACTCGACACTAACGTATGTTTTACTATTGTGAACGTTTTAAAATGCATCCCGTCAAAATCCCTCGGTAATTATGGTTTTTATGAATAATTTTGAGTGTGACACATTTAATGTCATTTTGTCATACACACAATGTAACATATCAATTAAACCATTGACTCAATCGCACTGACACTCGTCACCAACAATTGCCTTATCTCTCCTATTGTTTTAAAACTTGTCCCACCAAAATCCGCTGGTTTTCACTGTTTATAGGACATAATGTTGTTATTCAATATTTAGCCTCTGCAATATTTCAGTCACTTCAACCGGAATATTTTTTAAACTAATTACTCTAACGCTACGAAACTCGACACTAACGTATGTTTTACTATTGTTAACGTTTTAAAACGCATCCCGTCAAAATCCCTCGGTAATTATGGTTTTTATGAATAATTTTGAGTATGACACATTTAATGTCATTATGTCATACACACATTGTAACATATTAATTCAACCATTGATTCAATCGCACTGACACTCGTCACCGACAATTGCCTTATTTCTCCTATTGTTTTAAAACTTGTCCCACCAAAATCCGCTGGTTTTCACTGTTTATAGGACATAATGTTGTTATTCATTATTTAGCCTGTGCAATATTTCAGTCACTTCAACTGGAATATTTTTTAAACTAATTACTCTAACGCTACGAAACTCGACACTAACGTATGTTTTACTATTGTTAACGTTTTAAAACGCATCCCGTCAAAATCCCTCGGTAATTATGGTTTTTATGAATAATTTTGAGTATGACACATTTAATGTCATTATGTCATACACACATTGTAACATATTAATTCAACCATTGATTCAATCGCACTGACACTCGTCACCGACAATTGCCTTATCTCTCCTATTGTTTTAAAACTTGTCCCACCAGAATCCGCTGGTTTTCACTGTCTATAGGACATAATGTTGTTATTCAATATTTAGCCTCTGCAATATTTCAGTCACTTCAACCGGAATATTTTTTAAACTAATTACTCTAACGCTACGAAACTCGACACTAATGTATGTTTTACTATTGTTAACGTTTTAGAACGCATCCCGTCAGAATCCCTCGGTAATTATGGTTTTTATGAATAATTTTGAATATCACAATTGGAATTTCATTTACTCAGCCACACAAATGTCTGCCGTTCCCTTATCAAAACTATGTTCTTTCACGGATTAACACCAGTTCACTTTTAAAACGAAGGAAGAGTTAATGCACGTATTCCTGACGAGTTTCATTGCACGACTCATTACAATTTCATTTATATCACATATTATGTAATCTCCAAGCCCTGATGCCACAACTGCACATATCAACATTCCCCCAATCATCATTCTATTCCCAAACTATCGCCATGGACTAACGCTTCCATTGATACACTTCCTAAAACGCATACTCCAGTCAAGTTTTACAATTTCCGAACATCAAATAGCAATGTTATTCTGCATAATGCCCCGACAATTAAGACTTGTTTTCAAATTGCAAACTTCACCTATCATGATATCTCTCCTTGGGTATCGATTTCCATCACATACCTTTTCAAATGCTAAGAAAGGTAAACCACTTATTCCTGACCAGTTTAATTGCATAAAACAAACTAATTTCCATAATGACACAGTTTGTGTACTCTCGAAGCGTTGACAACATAACAGCTCATTCCAACATTTAACCATGAAAATTATATTTCCCTAACGACGCCCAGCCTTTAACTAATAACATGATCAGTAATTTATGGAAAGAATTAATGTATGAATTCACTGCATTACGCCCCACATTTCCCTATCGTTTGCCTTTCTTATCAGCAAACTCCTACACATCGGCCATCTTCAGCCTGAACAAACAAATGATGTATTGGTTGTATTTGCAATGCAACGACATAATTACCACATTCACATGAAAGTATGCACTACCAATTTCTTCGCGTTAACACATTTTCTCAGTCACACGCAATAACGGATTTATTTTCCGAATTTTTCCTCTGTCGCCTTCCAACACTTCACTTTGCGCCGCCTTTCTTCTACCATACATTTCACAAACACGGGGACAACATCGACACGGGGACTTCACTTGCACATTAGGGAACACTTGTCACAGTGTTTGCGACGAGTACCACTTCCACATTGCGTTTTAATACCTAAAATTTTTACTCAAATTCCGTGAGGTTCTTGCGTGATGCAAGAATCCTAGCCGATAGTTCCGCAACTGCCACTAGGGCGCACCACCTCCCGAGACACGGTTCCGTGAAACGGCAGGCGATGAGTCCAGCATACGATACAATGTATTATACCATCCGAGAATGCCACGTTTAACCAAGAAATGTAACTAATTCCACGTCAATGAGTGCTGCGCTGTCATTACCCGTACGCCTGTGTTGTTGATTCTCGTCTTGCCTCGTTGCCAAGGTAATGGCGTATTGTTGATCGAGCATCGAAATTTCGTGCTTTCGCGAAAACGTACCGTGGGATGGTTAGGGAGATGTACCGTTGAACATCGATGGTATGATAACAATCTTCAAACCTTATCTTTTCTGAAAATGACCGTTATTAATTACTTGGGTAGTTTAAACTATTTCTAATAATTCAATGAAAAACCCTCTGCACGCCATCTCCCAATGGACACCGGGAAGCGGAAGCCGATTTCCATGCCTTTAGAGTATGTAATCCCGCTGTGATAACCGAGGATCGAAGGAAAATGTCGCGTGGCATGCAAATTAAAATTATTCCCAAACCTATTTCTCTCATTCACCACATATCGGAATCAACGAAACTCTCGCATTAGGGAATAAATTCCGAGGAAGTGATTGCAGTAATGACTGAAAATGGATTTTTCCCAAAGCCTTTCCTCTCCAACGCTACATTAATGTCACTCTTGAAACACGCGAATAAAATATGTAGAAAATATTTCACATAGTGACATTTCTTTCTCAAAAGAAATTTTCGCGGCATATTCCTGCTCTGCATTGCTCGCGGTAGGTGATTGAAAATATTTTTTTTAAACAAGTTGAAGAATAAAAGTAATGCCAACAGCACCCGGTATTCCCAGGCGGTCACCCGTCCAAGTACTATCCGGGCCCTACGTAGTTTAACTTCGGTGATCGAACGAGAACCGGTGAATTGTACGTGGTGTGGCCGTTGGCGAGTACATGACCGAATCCTCAAAAAGTTATCATGACTTGAGAATCGAAGGAAGATCTGGTTTCTTCGCGGTTGTATCTGCTTTTGTTTCTGTTGAATAGTTACCATTTCCAGACAACAGTCCCTTTATGCTTAAGCAATTCTCAATTCCGTTATATCTTTTGGTCCATCTTTGAAAATGTGTTTATGAAAAATGTCTTTCGTAACGGTGTGCTTGTTGGTGTAATGGCGATTCGTTTCAGCTTTAATCCATTGGTAAATGTCGCCTGTTGTTGTTTCGACTGTTTAATGATCGATGTAACGCAAGGGATGCATTTACTTCTTCAAAGAAATTTTCTGGCAAAAGATGATTATGTAATGCGTAACGAGGGAATTAATTTGAGAAAGATAATTCTTGTCGTTCCAATTTCTTCATCTACATTTTCCGGACTTGACGGTGTTATGCTCTTTGTTGGTTAAGCAATGTGTAAAAAATCGTTTTCACCATTCTTGGAACAAAAAATGTTTTTCCCTACATTCATACATTTTTCTTTATGTCATTTATCTATCTCCCAATGCCAACACACTGCCACGGAGACAGGAATTCGTGGTTTTACTCCGAGTTATATTACGGAATAGGAAATTATTATCCTTCCTCGCTTATCGCGCTTCACTCTTTTTCCCAATTGCGATTATGAGGTGGCATTACTGCCCCTGTGATGCG
This sequence comes from Ischnura elegans, assembly GCF_921293095.1. Classification (NCBI taxonomy): domain Eukaryota; kingdom Metazoa; phylum Arthropoda; class Insecta; order Odonata; family Coenagrionidae; genus Ischnura; species Ischnura elegans. The sequence continues at coordinate 31,681 of NW_025791744.1, forward strand.
AACCGATTTCGTAACATTTACGTGGAGGAATGACGAACGATAGTGCGCCCCTTCAAAAAAACTGTCCGTTGGCAGGGAGCCGACCTCGATTCAAAGTTCTCCCCTACCGACACTTGCTTACGTCACACGCTGCCGCTTCTCGGTCGGGGAGACGTACCTTCCCCCACCACCATTTCCGACCGTGGGAACAAGAGTCCCCTTCATGTTCCCATACAGGCGGGCGACTGGCATTTGCTTTCGTGAAACGTATGCCCGACGGAAATATTTCCAACCCTAAAATTTCACTTGCGCTATGGAAACACTTCATTGGACGTGTACACCGATCATTGATTGATAAATTCCTCGACATGACTATTGCGTGAAAGTAATGAAAGTGTACTGTTGACGAAGGAACGGTATACATTGAGCGTTTTTTCTTTTTTTCAAGTATTACACGTTATCTCGAAGCCTTGCAAAACCCTACTTCCATTAATGGCAGTCGATTACCTTTCCAACATTTTTAATGGTGCTATGCCATGAAAGTATGTGTTGCTGTCATTGGAGTGATTATCCTCGCCTGCAAGTCTTTCGATACGGCAGGTATTGAATGATGCCATGAATAGAAAACACTTACTCACTTTTTACGTCGACGGGAAACAAACGAAGGAGGCCATTGCGTCTTTTGAAAAATTCGCCCGTTGGAACTTCTTTTTTTCTTCCCGGCGTCCCCTGCCCCACTCGCTGCGTTTAGGTTCGTGGTGGGGGAACCCGTCCCCCACCACCCGGATCCAAGCGTGGGAACTACCCCACACACGGGTTCCCAGGAAAGTTGTCTTCGTTGACCCAAGAATTTCCCCACCCCCGGATTCTTTCCACGTGGCGGTACTTCGCACGAAGAGAGAGTGCGTTACAAAAAATTTGTGGACGAATAAAACTTTGAAACGGTATGGAGGGAAATGTTTATAACTGACTGCACGAAATGGATTACGTCGCACTGGTTTTTTCTGAAACAGTCTTCATCAATGAATTAGAGAATGAGGGATACAAATACATCTTCCACTAAGGACGCTGAATAATCTGATTCGCCAAGTAATACTTTCCAACTGCAACGAAAGAAAATGCTCGTGACGAGGGAGCATAATTTTAGACGATTCCGGCATTTAACGCGACTCCGGTGTGTATGGAAAAGGTGTTTGCGATATTCCGTGTCCACCACGGCTAAAAATTTATTTCAAAGTCACGGGGGACTGCATTGGGAATGATGCATCACATTTTAGAATTTTCTTTCATTCCCGTGATTTAATGAAGGGGAAAATAGGCGCTCTGGGATTTTCTCACCCGCGCGGTTACCCGAAGGAATGTTTCTTATTTCAGTAGCCGCCTTTCCGTCGGCCGATGTGCGCAGAGAAAGTCTGTGAATCGCCGGGAGAAGCACGCCGCACCATCTAGCGGCGGCGGCGGAACCATACTCGGACAGTTCGCAGCCAAGTGCGAAATAGGCGACCAGCTTGTTATTAGTTAATTTATGGTATATTAATACGAGACGCAGTCATTCACTAGTAACCGAAGAAGGGGAGAATATCAATAACATTCTCGCTTTTTCTGCATTTCCCTTGCAAACCATTCCTAATTAACATGCTGAAGTAACACAATGGCAAGAATGGTTTCCAATGCGGTGCACGAAAAAAAATTATGTTAGAATTATGGAGTTATGACTAAATTTATCAAAGTTTTCGGTTCACGAGGGACATCAAAATATTTGGTAGAAATCAGCAAAGGATTTGGGTAAAGTGTATGAAATTGGATTGCTATTTGTCAACTTACAGGCCACAGAATTTTTTTTCCCGTGTCTTATATGTCTTCGGGAGGCAATTTATATTAAGCAGACAACATTCCCCTATTAATAAAAATTAGCAGTACTTGCAAGAAGTGGCATTTTTGATAAGCGAATTCCATGATTTTCCACCGTTGGTTGCTATGTTACGTCGCACGTAACGTTGAAAGAATTAGCGATGCAAAGTTTCCATTATTTGCTGTACTCGCGTTACGTCTTGCATTGAAATGTTTATGTGTAGCAAACAGCCAACAGGAAACCAAATAACTTCGTTACTAAGGGTAACTATATCGTTCAGCGCTCAAGCGAAACTGCTCAATGTCACGAAAAGCTTTCCAAATAATTGAGTTATGCTTTGAAAATCATTGTGGAAGAGACGAGTGTGTTCATTAACATATACTCAAGGCAGAAGGCACGGAAATTTATTGCTACGGATTAAGTCGTTCCGTGCGTTTTAATACAGTGTAGAGAAATGTGGTTTGCCTACTCATAAGATATTAATTAATCGGTTCTCTCCCTTTACTGACTAAATGTACGGCTATACTCCGAAACTCTGCGAACTTTTCTCGTGTACTGCGAATATGTACAACTATGGGAGTTCGGTTTAAGGATAAGTCGTTGACACTGGCAGACAGTGACGATATCACTTATTGAGAAGAGGAAGGATATTTGACGTATGTAGGGTGCAATCGAGGAAGGAAAGTAGACCTGACTACTCACGAGGAATAATTAATTCGCATAAGGAAATTCTTCGATCGCTCGCGAAAGGATGTAATTTCCGCTTCACTCCGATGGCAAAGAGACTGGAGAACGATTGTCATTCACCGTGGCATGCAAAAATGTAGTAAGAACTTACGGTACCGTTAGGGAAAATGTAAAATTGAATCGTGGACAACTGCGGGCAGCAACTCGGGCACGAAACATTTTCAGAGTAGGAAGGAACGGTGACAAACAGTTAAATCGCTCACTGCATTCGTCGCGGAATCGATATGCTAATGAAATGGTCCGGTATTTACGGCTAATCAATGAATCACTTCTAATCACCTAACCTAAGGTATAACCGAGCCGAGTTCTTTCCCCGCTTATCCGTGTTATCGCGACGAGCACCTACGTCCGAGATGTTCTCTGCCTCGCGGCCCCCTGCCCTGCACCCGCGATGCCGAGAATCGTCAGCCGCACGGAGTGTATTCCTGCCTGGAGTCGAAGCGGTCCGCTCCCTCCGAACGCCGAAATGAAATGCAAATCGCGGGCGGAGGAAAGACACCGCTTGACAGTCGTCACTTCACTGGCAGATGATCATTTACGAGGCGGTCGTGTTCCGATCATGTACGTTTAAACGATACTGTGTTTGATGAATGGATTATTTACATATATTCCGTGCTTCGCGTCGTTGGAATACAGTGCGGTGTTTCATTGTTGTAAATGACAACATTTGTTTTTCCGCATTTCACGACAATTGACCGCGGATGAGTCGATAAATCATTCATCGTGGCTAGCGTTCGCATACTTGCGCCGAGTCGCAATCCGGGATAGAAATCCCACCGAGAGACGATATTTCAAATTCCGCTCTGGACGTCCACGGCGAGCGACTGCGAAAAGGCCTCCCGCGCCATCTGTCGGCGGATTCTGAATTACTACTCGATCAGCGGTAGCTGTCGTGAGAAGACGACGCGAATAATTATTATCAGTTATAATTAGTCCATGTTTATCAGCGGTTACTCACATAACGCCGGTTATGTAGTGTTCTTTGTGACGCACAGCAAACGCGAGGAAATGAGTGAAAGTGTCTGTGTCGATGGATGTATAGGAAAAGTGAGTGAAATGCACGAGAATCAATAGTGTGATGAAAACAGCGATTCTGATAGCCGTGCAGGTGAATACTGTGATCCACAACCAGCGAGCCGAGTAAGTACGCTATTACTTATTTAAACACTTTTCACGCTCGTATTCGTTGACTGTGTTGTTCCTTGCGTTTCTCTTTCGTGTGGAAAAGTAAACTGTGTAGTGATTAATTCACTGTTTGACGATGATGACGGTTGATTGATCCCAACGTGTAATTGTGTATCCTAAGAAAACCGAAATTATTCGTGGCGTCCTTAATTGTTACAAGTTGAGTGAATCGTGGCTTAATTTAAAACTGTTTGCCTTTTCTGTGCTAAGGCGTTGATGGTTATCCCTTGCACTTTGTATGTTAGGCACTGTGCACTGTTTGAAATGTTGACGAAAGAGTGGAAGGAAGAATATTTTTCGCTAATTTTTTCCTTAGCAACGGATTGCTGGTTTCACATTAGTGAATACGGAATAATTAAATGGAAGTGTTTAGCGTGTTATATCGTCGTCCTTAAATTTGCATGAGTGAAGTGATTTTAATTGGCAGATCTTGATTAGTAATACGTGTCAATGCTAAGTCTAGCAAGTGCAATGAAAGAACAATTAACGATGTTGACGATTACACGTCCCATTCCTACCGTCAGGCGTCGTTGGTTATTCTTAACGTTCCTTTCGTGGGAATGTAATTCCTTTTGTGCTATTTCATTTTTTCTTGGCAGCGGAATAACGTAAATAATTAGGGCAGGGATATTATAACGTAAATAATTTGGGCAGTTTTATGGTAAGCTGTGATAACTTAACATGTGATTTTAAAAGCGAACTGTTAGCATAACGGAGCCCAAGGAATGTTATCGGACGTAGTAGAGGAATTACTTTTCAAACGTCAAAGGCAAACTCACAAACATTTCCCAGATTGTACTGCCTCTTTCAGTAATTCCTGATTGCTACATCATTTCCTTCGCCATACGAATGTTAACAGTGACATCCGTACTTGATATATTGGTTTGAAATCGCTTGGAAATCGTCGAAAACCACGTAAGACTCTGCATCATGCGGTACGTTTTGGTGGATATTTTGAGGTACAAGAGTACTCTATATTCCAATTATGCAAATGTTCACCACATTGCGCTTGAATCTTGGCTTAATTTACGATATTATATGCGACTTTAAGGCGGGGATTTGGTCGTTCGATGTGCCATTGTTGTGGAGAACATTAATAGTTCACGACAATTGACAATCGATGGTTCATTAGGTATGGCAAGGATTCGCATATTGCCGCTGCGTTGCGAATAATTATCCCAATTGCTTTCCCACGCGCGATTCCTAATTCCCAACAGCGATGCGCGCAGTGGACTGCTGGAGGTTCCCCCCGCACCATCTAGCGGCCGA
>NW_025791745.1:0-38763 GCF_921293095.1 Ischnura elegans
TTTGGCGAAAAGCATGCGATGAAGAAGGCATTGTTTTCAGGTATGGGAGATGAATGAAGGAATACAAAATTAACATTTAATCCATCCAATAGATAATATTATGTCCTTCTATCTTTATCAAAATTTACTAAAAACCAACGCATATTTCTTTGCAATGAACTATTTATGATAATGAGACTCCAAAAGCCGATAATTGCACCTATTATCTCTTTTTCCTTATTTATTTTATGGAACAGTACCAATTTCTTTACATTAACTACGTTGACTCGCGTACGTGTGAACATTTCAATAACTTGGGTTAGTTAATCACCACTAATAGAGGTAATACTAATAAAGAATTCGCGCTAGTAGAGCCCCACAGATACTTACGATCCCCGAGATACAATTACAATATTTTTAAAATGCGATGGTGGTTGGCGTAACATGGTGAAACTCCTTCATGATGCACAAAGGTTAAGAAAAGGCTTAGCTGTTTCACAAAATAATAAAATATTTGTGAAACAGCTAAGTCTTTTCTTAACCTTTGTACAATATTTTTCGTTAGCCCCACTGGAGATCCTATGGCCTTCTTCATATTGTCACCGTACTAACCAGATGCATTAGTTACTTTCCAGACAATTTTTTTCTTCGTGACATAGTAGCTGAGAGAAAGTAACAGGTATATTTCATTAGTTGAAAGAATAACCTTTCCTTGGGTTTCAGAGCGGGTAAGAAAACCTAAGGCAGCCGACGTTTCGGTTTCCATCTCGTTACCAATTCTCGAGGGTACTCACATACTGCCATGCCCTGCATGCGGTCTTGTCTCCTCCACAATGGACCTAAAACTGAAGTCATTCAACTGTAGCAATGGTCTATAATCAACGCTGGCCATATTTATATTAAACTTAGTTACCTATCTTAATTTAACTACTCCGTTATAATTATTAGTACAAACGTCCTGCGTGTGGACCATATAAGGCGCCATTCACGGTGTATAGATAGGATTATCTAATAATTCAACGCATCCTTCCACATACGTGAGAAGTATTGGTAATGTATGTATCACTGGTTAATGATATATATGGGGATGTGTTGAAACTTCCAGTAATTCTTTAATTAATTTACTAATAACTTCACACAACGCACAGGACAATATTATTTTTACTTCAACTCAAACAGTAACTAATAAACAGATTAGATCTCTTAGATACAATATTCAACACTCTCTCTTAATTTTTTTTCTTTGGAAACAACAGAAAACAAATTACATCATTCAACACCATAAAACTTTTCTTGAAAATTACATCACAGAATTAATGCATATAATTATAACCTTAATGCAACAAATAAATCACACATTTACGTTTTAGCAAAAATTAAAATTCCTCCAATTACTTGACAGTAATAAGTTTTTATGTGCATGAAACTTGATACTATTGAGGGGCTTTGTAAATATATCGGCTAACTGATATTGTGTTGGACAGTAATTTAAAGTCACTACTTTTTGTGACACCTTTTCGGAAATGAAATGATATCTTACATCAATGTGTTTACTTCGTCTATTATGCTGTCCAGTCTCAATTAGTCGAATAGTGCTTTGATTATCCACATGTAAACTTACACTCAATTCTTTACCAATCAATTCTTCAATAAATGTTTTTGCATATATGACTTCCTTCACACATTCAGCTGCTGCAATATATTCTGCCTCTGTAGTGGAGAGAGCCACAATTGGTTGTTTACGTGACCACCAGGCTACTGGACCTCCACAGAACATCAGGACGTATCCACTTGTGCTCTTCCTAGTCTTTAAGTCACCTGCATAGTCAGAGTCAGTATAAGCAGTCAGAGTCAAATTTGATCTTCTTTTGTACCGAATACCCAGGTTCTCTGTATTCTTTAAATACTTCAATGTTCTTTTTACATTTTCAATGTCTGTTTTTGTTGGATTTTCTAGACTTCTGCTTTCATAGTTGACTGCAAAAGCCATGTCAGGTCTTGTTTTATTCGTCAAATATAAAAGACTACCAACCACTTCTCTGTAAGGAAACTTGAGAACACTATTATCCCTTTCTTCCTGCTCGTCAACTCTTTTCCCAATTTGAAGTGGTGTATCAGCTCCCTTGGTATTTTTCATCTCAAATTTATCTAATATATAATCTATATACCCCTTCTGAGATAGGAAAATAGAGTCCTTAGTTTTTGTTACCTCTATGCCAATTAACACCTTTGGATTATTTCTTGTCTTTGTTTCAAACTCTTTTCCTAAACTATCTAATAAATTGTCTATATCAGATTCATTTTCTCCTATTATGATCCCATCATCTACGTACACAGCTAAATACAGAGTTCTTTTCTCATTTCTGAATACGCACTGCTCTGATGTCAACTGAAAAAGCCCTCTGTTCAGTAAAAACTTCTTCAACCTTTGATTCCATTTCAAGGGTGCTTGTTTTAATCCATATAAGGATTTTTTTTAAACACCAATTTTATCTTTTTTCTTTCTTCTATTTTTTTTACGTTTTCCTCAGAATCTAAGCGTTCGGTGGATACTGGTGTCTGGGCCCATGACCTGTTGAAACTTCCAGTAATTCTTTAATTAATTTACTAATAACTTCACACAACGCACAGGACAATATTATTTTTACTTCAACTCAAACAGTAACTAATAAACAGATTAGATCTCTTAGATACAATATTCAACAGGATGTCGTGTAGAAATTAAAAAAAATTGAAGATAAATACGTAATATCGAAAACATCACCCACGGTAACCAAATAAATAATAACAGAGGAAAATGAATTTTACACATTGATATAGTCTAAAAATGAGGTCTAAAAGCAATAAAATGAAGATAATTTGGCAAAGTAAGTTGTATTAAATAAAAAAAATGAGATTTCATGAAATTTGGCGTCTTCGCTCAGGTAAAATGTGCATCGAACGACGGCGGTGGGAGATACTCCTTCATTAGGTCGTGATGAGCTGAATGAGGAAGATAATGAAGATTGTTGCTTAATTTTGAGGCCACATCAACTGAAATGATCAAAGGACAGTATCACGTATACAATGAATGCATCATGTCTAAAAGCGGTAAGATTCAAGGTTCTCTATTATATTTAATAGGTAAATTGCAAACACAAAACGACTCTTTATTCTCATTTCTGCTATTCGACGAATATTATAGACAGAGAAATGAAGTTTAAGAGGGAAAATCATGTTTGGCAAACACCAGGAGATAATCATCACGACAAAAGTGATTTAAGAGCGAAAGGCTGGTGATCATGTAATCTACTACCGCATGCTCCAATAAAAGACAATGACAGCCCTTTCTAGTGAGTACAACGTGTTACCATTCGAAAAGTAGAGGAATTTTTCAAAACATGGAATGAACCTTGTGCAAAAATCCTTCGCACTATTTTATAAGGCGAATTTGAATGTCCATAGTATTTGTAAAACTTCACGTCGGTAGAAATTATTAGTCGAGGGCCCATTTCAGGGGCTCAAGGGCTTCCTTACATTGTCGGTTTAAGAACAAGATATTTTAGTAATATTCATAGCAACTTTTTCCATCATCATGAGTGTCGGTTGTTGAAAATAACAGGTATATGGCATAAATATATGTCCGCTGAATCGAAAACACCAACCGTAGGAAGCATGTAAATAATAATAGAGGTAACAGAATTTTATATGAATATCATACTCAAATCGTCTCTTTGTTCTAATTCTTGACCTTTCACGAAACTTACAGACACGGAAATAAAACCAAAGAGGAAAAAGCATCTTCAGCCAATACCAGGAGATAATCACGACAAAAGAGAAAAACAGGAAAACATAAAAGGGTTCATAACTATATGACCATACATGCTGTCATGTCTCTTCCATAATGTGCAAAAATTAGGTAATATAACTGCTGCAATGGTCAGTAATTAAAGGTGGCTATATACATACTAAAATTTAAATCACGATGGTAGTATAACCACCTCGTTATAATGATAATTAGTGTAAACGTCCCGTGCAGGGACCATCTAAGGCGGTAAATGTAGAGCCTACATGGGATTATGCTAATTCTTGAGAATTTATGTGTTTACCATATATCTGGGAATAATGGTTATTTATATATCCCTGGTATCTCCCATGTATGGGGATACCATGTAGAAATTAATTTTAAAAAAGCAGAATTTTAAATAATTCTCCGAATGAGAACATAGTGTAGTACAGATCGATTTCACTTATACTTTTATTGAAGGAACCCTGCCCTTTGGAGCTATGTCTTGAATAGAATGAAATCAAAAGTTTTGACAGGGATATTTTCTGTTTAGAGATTTAGCGTGGAAAATTTTCAAACTAAAGGAAAATGCACAATTTCCATATGCCTTTCCTATTTGTTCACTTGTGACAAAGTTAATAGTAACAGATCTTAATTTCAGTTACTTGGTATAATAAGCAATTAATCAGGGATACACATAGCTAATTTTTAAAAAGTAGGTAATCAGTAAATTGCAGTTACTATCACAATTACTTATCGTAGGATGTCCTTTCTAAAGTCTGCCTGGCATGTGTCGAATACTGAGGTAAAATGTGAAATAATGGAGCTTTAGAAATCACTTATTGCTTTTTTAATATCGACACATGCAGTTATGATTGTGTAGCATACATGGGGAGTCATATTACGTACCTTCACCATTATATAACAGTATCTGAACATAAATATGCAAATTATGTCACTCAGGGGCTCGAAGTTATCTGTAAGCCAAAGTAAACCAGTGAAATTAGTAAAGTAATTATCGATTAGGAGCAAATAAGGATTAGAACGATGATAAACGATTCCTCCTTCGCCGTAAAGAGTAAATTACAAATAAAAATGACATTTCGTAAAAATTGTTTCACTAGATCCGATTAATCTTACTCGATTACTTACCCACACTAACCTGCTATTGTAATTTGGCGGAATAGGGGTTTAATATAAAATCAAGAAGTGGTCATTTCTGTAATTTTATCTGATAATTTATACCTTTCCATAATTCTACACATTCTCTATTTAAACCATTTGCAACCAAGGCACTCTTACCTGGAATCACTCCACCTTCTGTGGGAACTGTCATTGACTGGAGGACTCAATGGTAACCCAATATAATGCTACGCGTGACAGAGAAACTTGAAACTACGTATTTACAAGTTCTTAATGTTTTGTTCTGCGCTTGTTTTTGTATTTTAAAATCGATTTTTTAGAATAAAGAATTAAAATAATTATTATTTCAATCATTTCATACGATCCCATGTATCTGATTATCACTCACTCACTGAGTCAACTCATGGGTAGTTTTATAATGGTGAGGACGGTAATGCGTGTGAGTTACCCCCATTCAGGGAAGGGGTTGGTTCCTTTCCCTGACCTACCTCACGCTTCGAAGATTTCGTTTTTGAGACTGTACGAAAGATTCACCATGGATATGAACCTGGAGAACCTCGATGCTCTTTATGCAAATGCTCTGTATGTCACTCACTGCTCCGAGTAATGATCTATTTTTTCTTCCTCAGAGCACTACAAGCTGAAGAAAGTGCGACGACGAGGGGCTAGGAAGACAAGCGGTCAAACTTCGAAGGCGACTTGGAAGGCGCTCTGCACCGTTTAAAGGTTTTTCCCTTGTGCGCGCAACCGACGTGTTTGTCTCCGGGCTGCAGCAATTTCAGCTCCCGAGGACGGAGTCCGACGTCTGGAGACCACCGCATCTCCGAAGAAGACAGTTCCAAACCTTTTGCGAGCAGTCCCACAACTGTTCGGTCCAAGGCTACACGTTCCCGGCGTTCGAAACCCTTTTCTAGTAGGCGCACTAATCCCTGTTCACCCTCGCCTGATATTCCTTTCATTGACGAAGACGGCTGTGAAGGGTCGCGGGAAACTGCGGTCTCAGCAGAGGACGATCCTGGACCCTGTTCACCTACCAACGCTGGTGTATTCAGGCCATCGCGGAGGGTCTCGTTATCGCAGATAGACTGGCATTCCTCCTAGAATGAGGTGGACCGACTATCGAAGCTTCTCTGGTCAGGGTTTTCGACCGGAGTCTCTCGCCTAGCAGCATCGCAATTGTTGCAAACAAGGGTAATTCTATGGTGGATGTGAAAAATAAATGATGTTACTATCTAAAAGTAGTTGAAATTCACTACTGTTTGCCCTAGCTTGTCTGGTTTTTGCCGGTGATGAATTTCGAACATTCCGCGTGAACGGTGGTGCCTTGGCTTTGTGAGAGAATTCCCCTCGTTCAGGATTTAAAATGAGCTTTCTAGTGATAACGCTCGAAAAATAAAGGGACCCGCATGTTTAAATGGTTTTACAAAAATCCACACAGGACCCACCGAACGGCTTCGCCTTTGCCCGTCGATGTCAATCGGAGGCGAGAATCGCCACCCGTGACTGCGCCGCGCCTTCCCCATGCTTGGTATTGGCTGCACCGCCCAGGGGCAAGGTAGTCCCCCGGAGATGCGCCGTTCTTCGTCAGCGGCGAGAAATAAACAATAAAATCACAAACGGAGACAGTCGTATTCAATTTCCCTCAACCGTTCAGATTGACTCGAGACTTTGCTATGGGCAAGATCGTCTTGCAAATCGTCTCGAAGAAGCAAGTACGACGTTTTAGCTTGCTGATGCATAGCTTCTGCCAATGTTTTTTGAGCAATGGCATTTCCCGGCCGAGCAACAATTCTTTACGCCAAGGTCAAAAGATATTCCTTGTGCAGGAAGAAAGGGGGAGACGTAGGAAGCAAGGTGATGTATAGCAGAACTCCTGCGAGGACAAAAGAGTCCCGGAAAAGTAGACAAGATGAATTCCCTTGTTTTGGACGCCATCTAAGACCTTCCGCGAACTAAAAAGATTATTACTTTCAGCGAACAACCGATGCAGCGACGTACTACGAGGATGTGTAATGCGATCGCGTGGTACTTTCTTGCACATTCCCTAAAGTGCTGTAAGTCGTGACATACGACCCAATAACCAAAAGACGTTACTCCTTATCACAGTGGCGCAGCGAGGGGGAGCGGTTGGGGGTTGAAACCCCGCCAGAGCTCAGAGAAATTTTTAAATTTAATACATTTTACTTAATGGCTTAGTATTACTTATATAAAAGTCTTAGGATTAATCAAATATCCCTCAGAAAGCCGTAAAACTCGCCATTCGGAACCATTATTCTTAAAAATTTTCTGGAGGTGGGTCCCCGCGACTCCCACTTACCCTGGCGGGTATGCAATACCCAACACCGCAAAGTATTTGTTGCGCCTAAAAACCCCCTAGCCTTAATTTTTGGCTGCGCCCATGCCTCATCAATACTTACGATCGGGGAAAAATCCAGTGGGTGAATCACACGGCTGGATAATAAATGACTGTGAGCAAAGTAATTACGGGTCACATTCGTTGACTAAGGATTATCTAGCCTCAGAACAATCCTTCAATAGAGACTTTATACTGGAGCCGTAATTTGTCTCCAAAAATACCCTCTTCAAATTCTACCTTACTAACTGCCAATTTGAAATAGTTTCCTAGTTAGTTATACGGAAATTGCTTTTAAAAATTCGTTATTTAATGTACGAAATAATTTTAATGCAAATGGTTTTGTATCCTTCGAAATATTTGTACGGCCACTGTCATGGGAGTACGAAGCAAGATTGGCCATTCATTGGAGCAAAAAAGTCTCGTTTTGCCCATGACCTCACTTGGATTTGAGTCTCCAAAGTTGTTTCGTAGGATAATTATAGGAAACGTGGAAAATACTAATCAATTTGAAAGGAATTGTACGAATAATTCAAAGCTCATCTATCGTAATAAATTTTTGAATAAAAACAACGATGCATTCATTTTTATGTAATAAAAGAAGCATCTTTCACCTTGTAATTATTAACAATAATAAAACTATCAATTTTTCATTTCTATCAAGCACAGATGCTACTACGTGGAACTCAATCAATCAGCGTATAAAGTTATGGGTATGAGAAGAATCCATAGAGTTAAGCACCGTAAAAGCTATTAATTAGAAGCGAAGTTTTTATGAAGATATTAACTTAAGTACCACGAGTAAAGGTATATCGCGATACCATGACTTCTATAAGATAACTGTCGAATTGACAAAAATTGAATTGAGATGCGCCATGCATAAACCAGGATTAAAAAATAAACATTCACCATGCATACAACTTTAGGAGCTCTAAGCAAAACGATGTCACCGAAGTACAAATAAACTAGTTATGGAAAAGGAGGAACGTGGTGGCCAAGTGGATGAGTATTTGGCTTCCGATGGAAGGGTCCGAGCTACAATGCCAAGAAAACCCTTCGAATTCTCCACGGAAAACCTCTTATTTTGGGTATCCTCAGAGAAAAAAGCTTGAACTGAAAGAGATTATGCGGAATTCACACGTCTGTACTTAAGATCAGGGCAAGCTCTATGCCTACAAATTTAAATCAACCTTCATGTTGAAATAAATAAGTGTGCAGCATTTAAAGTTCCTCGGGTTTGTCTTTTCATACAAAAAATATGTTTTTCTATACATACAGAATATCCTAGTCGCCATAAGACCAAAAAAAAAGAATCTGAATTATATACGATTCAACTCATAAATATATTAAAAATATTTATTGTAGAATAAATTCAATATAAAGCGCAACCAATTAAAACGGAACGCTCCATGGGCTAGGAAGGTATGGAAGGTATAAGCCAATGCTAACTCCACAACAATGACCCGAGCCCGTTACTAAGATACATTCTTGGAATCTTCACTCGATTCACTTGAAAGCGAATTGGCGAGAACAGTCGATTGCGATTTCAAGCGAATTATAAAGTAATTCAGTGCTAACAAAATACTTGTTGGAAACTTTCCATCATTGTGTGTGTGTGTGGAGTGCTACACCGACCACGTCGAAAGGAAAGAATTCCATTTCTTCCCAGCAGGAAACGCATTTCCTCTAATACCTACGTGGAAGGTAAGTTGAGACCGACACAGATTTCAGACGGTCACCAAATTTTAACTGGCTAATTTAAATGATACTTCATTTTTAGAGCGTAATTAGCTTTCACTGATTGATTATCGTTCTATTCCATTTTCTTTACGTCTAGGACGTAAGCAAGGAAGTCCATCATGGGAATTCGGAAGGCGATGAAGTGGTTGCAACCCTCTAATGCAGTGGCATTGGCATCCAGTGCCCTCATGATGGTCCTGACGACGTTGATCAGCGACCGGAGAAGAGGGAACACCAGCGTGCATGCAGAGAAGGTGCAACACTTCACCATTAAGAAGCAGGGAGGATACATCCTGGACGAGGCGATGTACAACGTCATACCAGCTGAAAAGGCAGCGAAAAGGAAGACTTCCAAGATGGAAGAGTTGTACGTACTCATCCAAAGATGGAAGAATTTGGGGCGACCCTTGATATTGCAAGAAGAACTTATGTCATCTTGGAAAATGATGTGCCAATATCCAGCCAACACATCATGAATGATGGTTTCATTGTATCTGAAAGCTGGGAATATATTCCCTCCAATTGAATGAAACCATTGATGTCAAAATTCTAATTTCAACGTTTCTGTAATTTCGTATTGTTTTGAAATGTTTAAATTCAAATTTAAATGTTTCTCCTATTTCGCTTAGTTTTGAAATGGAATACATCTCTTTTTGAAAGCTTGCAGTTTAGCATGCATTCAAAATTTCTTGTCTGCTGCAATTTTTGCCTCACTTATTTTATTTTAAATATCTCTTACCCATGAATGATTCCATTGATCTCTAAATGGTCTGCTCAGCGAGAGGTAACGTAAGGAGTATAAAGGTTGGCATGTAACTGAAACGTGCTCGTTATATCTCTGCTGGGTCGTTCATGCAACTAAAACGTAAATTCTCAGGGAGATATAAACCGACAAAGGAAAGGAACTTCTCTTGAAAATCGGCTATTAAGGCGTCGGAGGATGATGGTGAGGTCTACTATCCAATGTTTGAATCGATTTTCGAGTTGACACACAAGAGTGAGTTATGTAAATGGATGAAGAGAATATGGATGATGCCCTAATGAAATAATATTATATAATATTGGTATGTTTATTTCCCCTGATATTCTACCCGCCAGTCATGTAAGTAGGTAGAAACTTTCAAAAATCTAACAATACATTAGCCACAATGGTTGGCAGCTTTACTTACGGAAACCTTGTTATCCAAATAATTATATATATATATATTATGTGGTTTTGGATATTCGTATGAGGTACGAAGTAATGCCATCTTCATGGAAATTTCTAAGCAATCTCAATTAGTTTCAGATGAGTCGCTGACAATGGATAATTAAGCATTCCATGCTACTATTTTGGCAATCAAAATTATTAAAGAATTCTTTGTAATGATTCCATCCCGATAAAAAAATTGTTTTTCCAACCAATAAAAATGTCGATTTGGCAAACGAGTTATACTTTCCGTGATCCCATTACTTTAATATATGAATAAAAATGAGCTAGGGCATACACCTTTTTGGAATACTATAATATAAAGCAAAAATTTATGCAAAATACAGGCAAATTATTGGAAAAAAAGTCCTCCAAGCGGCTCATGAATCTCGAATTAAAAAAAAATGTAAATGAATTTTCCACTCGCCGTGAGTACCTATTTTTTACACCAGTGGTTCTATTATATTAATGACAACTTCTTTATTATGCCATATGTTAAACTAATTATCTTTAAGAATAATGAAAAGCGACAATTTTAATACTTGATAGACTTAACAAATTGAAAAAGAGCAACGCAGAAACGGAGGTTTATTACCTATTACATCCGCAATGAAGATTGGAAGGGGTGTTCACGGAAAACCTCTTATCGCAAACCTTTTATTGAATAATTGAAGGATTAAAAATACTATCCTCAGTATTTAATTATATACTATATTCATTAAAATTCCTTAACATACATATTTTACCTACCTCATTTCAACCACTCACACTAAAACATTTACCTTTTAAACTCAGTACTAGCTTCTTCGTAGGGCAAGAAAATATTTTTCAGACCAGATAATCTCATCCTTTTGAAAGCAGTTTGCCTTGCATGCATATAGAGCAAGTAAAAATGATAGGGTTATTCTTATGCATACATCTTTAACATAAGAATAGATATATGTATTCAGAATATGTAAAAAAAATCACGGATATCCTAATTATGGGCACAAAACTCATGTATTTATTTCAACGCTAAAAATCCATCGGCTACTGTTAACTTAGCGGTTACTTATAATATTTGTATTCGACTAAAGATAAAAATGAAGAATTTGGAACAACATGCCATGAAGAAGACATATTCAGGTATGGGAGATGAATGAAGGAATACACAATTAACATTTAATCCATCCAATAGATAAAATTATGGCCCTCTATCTTTATCAAAATTTACTAAAAACCAACTCATATATCTCTGCAATGAACTATTTATGATAATGAGACTCGAAAAGCCTTTAAGTTCACCTATTACCCATTTTACCATATTTATTTTATGGAACAGTACCAATTTTATTGCAATAACCTTATTGACTCCCGTACGTGTGAACATTTCAATAAAATGGGTTAGTTAATCACCACTAACAGAGCATATATAAAAAACAGCTTTCGCGCCGGTAAAGCGCCAAAGATACTTAAGACCCCCGAGGTACATTTACTGTTTTTTTCGTTAGCCACACTGGAGATCCGAAAGGCCTTCTTCATATTGTCAGCGTACGAACCAGATGCATTAGTTACTTTCCTGACGATTTTTCTTAGTGACTGTAGCTGAGAGAAAGTATCATGTACATGGCATTGATTGAATGAATAACCTGTCCTTGGGTTTCAGCGCGGGTAAGAAAACCTATGGCAGCCGACGTTTCGGGTTCAATCACTTAACCAATTCTCGAGGCTACTCACATACTGCCTTGCCATACATGCGGTCTAGTCTCCTCCACAATGGACCTAAAACTGAAATCATATAACTGCAGCAATAGTCTATAATCAACGCTGGCCATAATTATATTAAAACTTAGTTACCTATCTTAATTTAACTACTCCGTTATAATTATTAGTATAAACGTCCTGCGCATGGACCATATAAGGCGCCATTCACAGTGCATAGATAGGATTATCTAATTATTCAACGTGTTCTTCACATACGTGAGAAGTATTGGTAACGTATGTATCACTGGTTAATGATATATATGGGGATGTCGTGTAGAAATGAAAAAATGAAGATAAATAGTTAGTTTCTAAAACATCAACCACAGTAACCAAGTAAATAATAACAGAGAAAAAGGAATTTTACACATTGATATAGTAAAAAACTGAGGTCAAAAAGCAATAAAATGAAGAGGATTTGGCAAAGTAAGTTGTGTAATATTAAAAAAAATGTGATTTCATGATATATGGCGCCTTCGCTTAGGTAAAATGTGCATCGAAAGATGGCGGTGGGAGATACTCCTTCATCAGAGTCCTCTATATTGCCATATAATAACTACGAAGTTGAGTCGTCGCAATCCGCCATTGTTGGTCAAAACATCAATGGTGGGCTGTGTATTAGCATAGGCGTAACGTCAAGTAGGTGCAGTTTTTTCCATTTTTGTAATTGATTAATAAGAGAGATGGGTGGTTCTTCTGCACCAAGCTGTTCCATTAGTTGCAGGGATGGGTTCCGTGTTTTTGCTTTTCCTTGTAATCCTGAGGTAAGGGCGAAATGGTTACAAATTTGCGGGATGGATAAGTGGCAACCATAGCCGTCTTCCACAATTTGTGAGGTGAGTTAGAAGTTGATTTAATTCAGTGTATTGGATAAGTATTCATATGAAGATCAAGGTTTTACTTAGTTTCGGCTTAAGTTGATGAAAGGCTGTGATTTATTTCAAAGTTTAATACCTTTGGTACTCAGTTTTACGTTGTACGTAATGTAAACAGAAAAGAGTGCATAATAATTCCTGCAATTGTTGTGAGTTTTTCATGTTTATAAGGTTATTTGTGGCAATAGTGTGTTTTAAAACGTTCATAGTGTCGTAAAACTAATACAAGTAACCAGAGATACATTCAAGTGATTAATTCAAACAATAAACATCAGAATACGCAACCTATTCACATTATGGAATGTGGTTAGTTGTTATTATTTCGTCGCGTGAAAGTTATACTTGTAACCATATAAGTGCTTTCACGTTTGAAATACCATGAGGAACTTTTACGTGCAATGGAATCAATGATGCCAGTTTTTATGAAAGACTTACTGAAATAATGTAATATTTAAGTATGTCCCTTTTGGAACTACGTTATTGGTAACGAATGTTTGCAGATAATTGTATTCGAATTCATGCTGGATTTTACACCTTGTAATTACATGCGATTTATAAACAGCGAAACCTTCCTTAATTAATATAATAGTCAACATACAGTTTATAATTATTAAGATTAAGGTAGGTTTCCATGGAGTACTAATGAAGTGATTTGGGAGACTCCCTATCCTTCCAGCGCTGCCTTCTTCAATTCACTGTAAGGCCTACTTCCTTTCAATTTTTCTAAAAACCCTATTCTTTTCCTTCCCCTACCTCGTTCCCCCAACATTCTACCCTCTAACACCATTTTCAACATCCCCTCTCCGCTAATTATTCGCTCCATCCATAAATTCTGTCTCCCCCGTATCTCATCTAAAAGCTGCCTCTCCTTGCCAACCATATCCAGCTCTTCGTCGTTCCTTTTCCTCTCCGTCCATTTCACCTTCTCCATACCCACACCTCGAATGCCTCGAATCATATCTCGTCTTCTTTCCTCAATGTCCACGTTTCCGCACCGTAAAGCGCAACACTCCTGATCAAACTCTTCACTAACCTTTTCTTTAAACTCTTATATAACAATCCTCTCAGAATTTCCTTCCTGTTCACGAACGCCTCCTTTGCTAATGCAATTCTCTTCCTAATGTCCTTACTACCGTATCCGTTTACCTCTAACGTACTGCCTAAATAGTTGAACTGCTCAACCTGCTCAAATTATTCACCACCCACCTTTATCTTAAGTCTCACATTCCTCGCTCGTGATGCTTTACAAAACCGCATAAACTTAGTTTTCTTGTGATTAATCCTTATCCCATACTCCTCGCAACGCTCGTATAACGTATTCACTAGAACCTGGAGCCTCCTCGCTGACTGGCTAATCAACGCCTGATCATCCGCGAATCTCACTTATTTGAACATCATTCCTCCCACTTTTACTCCAGCTTCTAACTCATCCCTCGCTTCTCTTACCATCTCCTCAGCGTATACGATAAAAAGTAGGCATACGCGGCGATAGAGGACAGCCTTGCCTCACACCTCGGCCAATGCCTACCCACCCAGGTTCTCCGTCCGCTACCCACACTTGCGCAGTCTGGGCCATATGCAGATTACAAATTAGTCGTCTATCCCTCCAATATACACTTATTCTCTTGAGGATTTCCATTAACTCTAACCAGTTCAAGCTATCTAACGCTTCTTCAAAATCCACGGAACAGGCATATACGTCCTGGTCATATTCTAGGTTCCTCTCCACCAGGGACCTCATTATCGCTATTGCATCACGAGTTGACTTCCCTTTCCTAAAACCAAACAGATCTTCACCCAAATAGTCGTTTGCCCTCGCCTCCATTCGTCTGTTCAATATCCTCAGCACCACTTTCGTCGCATGCGATATTAGGGTGGTAGTCCTGTAATCTCCGCATTCCACAGCTTTCTTCTTTTTCGGTAGCGGAATTAAAACCGTCTTCACGAAATCCTACGGCCAACATCCCTCCTCATATATCCTGCGTACTAGTTTGAAAAACCTTTTCTTACCTTCCTTCCCTAGATTCTCCAGAAGCTCACACGGGATATTGTCCACGCCCACTGCTTTACTAGCCTTCATATCACGAAGTGCTTTCTCTATTTCCGAATCTAATATCCCCGGCCCAAAATTATCCTCCCCCACTTCACTTTCATCCTCTAAAGTCAATCTCTCCGGTCTGTTCCTTCCTTCATAGAGATCCTCCACGTATTCTTTCCATCTACTCTGTACATCTTCTCGCTCGGTTAGCATCCTTCCATCTTTAGCCTTACTTTTAGACATGGCTTCTCCTGTTTTGCCGTCCGATAGCGACTTAACTTTGGCGTACAACGTGCCTACTTCTCCATCCCTCTGGAACTTTTCCATTTCCTCAAACTGTCTTTTCCACCAATCCTCCCTTGCCCTCTTAGTTTCACGTAGTAATCGATTATTTAGTTCCCTTTACATTCTTTTGCCCTGATCTGTGTCCACGTTCTTCCACTTCTTCTTTCCTCCATTTCTTTTACCATTCCCTCCGTAATCCAAGGCTTCTTTATCCTTCTGCTGTCAACGTAGCCAATTGACTTCTCCGCCGCATTGACTATTCCCGTTTTAATATTATCCCACCCTTCCTCTTCAGTCTGTGTACTTCCAGTCTCCCGTATACTAATGTACACTTGTTCCTGATATCCTCCCCTCAGGTGTTCTACGTTCCATTTCTTCGCCTTTCTAACTTTAGTATACAAGTCTTTTGAATCTTACGTTACATTTTATAAGTACTAGGTTGTGGTCTTAATCTGCATCTGCTGCTGGGAAGCTACGCGAGTTTTTCACACTATTCATAAACCTCTGTCTTACCATAATGTAGTGTATTTGATATCTCCCAACATCCCTTGGACTTTTCCATGTGTACCTTCGCCCTTTATGATGATTGAACCACGTGTTTGTGATGAATAACTTGTTTCTCCTGCAAAATTCTGCTGCTTTCTCTCCCCTGTCGTACCGTATTCCCAATCCAAATTCTCCTACTTCGCTTCCATCCCTCCCTTCCCCGACTAAAGCGTTCCAGTCCCCCATCACTACCAAATTTTTCTTACCCGGGGTTTCTCTAATTATTTCCTCGAGCTTTTCATACACCTCATCTACTTCTTCCTCCCTATGATTGCTAGTGGGCATGTAAACTTGGACCACCACAAGGTCGGTGGGCCGCGCCTCAATTTCTATCACCAGAATCCTATCACTTACCTGATCTATACCTACCATACGCTTAGCTATCTTCCTGTTTAATACTAATAAAGCTACCCCTCGCTGGCTTACCCCCCCACCACTATATATAACCCTATACCCATCACTCCAATAGTCCATTCCTCCACCTCACCTCGCATAATCCTAACATATCTATCCTCCCTTTATCCATTTCCCTTTTCATATTTTCTAACTTCCATGCCCTCATGATTGTCCTCACATTCCACGTCCCTACATTTATAGCCGACTTCTTCTTCTCCATCTTCTTGGCCTTCTTCTCTCTTCATTGCTGCTGGTGATGATGATAAGTGTCTGCAAGGATTTCGCATGTTGACGACCCCGAGGACCTTGCCGACCTCGCTGCCGTGCCCGACACCCGCCCTTTGCGGACGGGTCCCGGTCGATGAGATTCCGAGGCTCATTTGGTTGTACTCCATGTTTTCAGGGAAGAGATAGTTGGTAGGGTTTCCCACTTCCATTCCAACAGTTTTTTTCACGTGACACCATCACGTGGACTATTTCTCTGTCTGGCTCCTACCCTTCGACCTATCTGGCATGGGTGGCCCTACCGGGAATAATTTAGAATTAATCCCGCCAGTGCAGCTCTAGGGGTATTAGGAACGCGCAAGCCTTTCCACCGCGACAAGGTTGTAGCCCAAGGGAAAGGCAACATACAGTACATGCACGTAATTATTTAGCCATTTAATCATTATGAAAACATTTTCGTGCGAGTTACCTTTGTTTTCCTAGCCACAGGTGCACTTATACGGATCAAAATTTGAATCCGCTCGGAAGGAAGGCTGGAATAAATTAAAAGCCTACTGATGTTCCGACGATTTTCGACGTCGCGAATTATCCTAAGCCTATTACACCAAAGAGGAGACCTCTCATATTCTATTTATCGTATATCGTTTCATACAAATTTTTTGCATGAAACCAAAATCATTGACGTGTGGTATCTCGATAGTGTTCCTTGGAAAAATCCCGTGTGTAATTCATGTTTGGCATAGTCGATGGCTGGATGATTCCAAGGTTTCGTTTCTTGGAGGGGTTGAGTGTTTTTGATGGCTACATGCAGTCTTAGGAGCTGGAGATACTGAGCATGTCTTTATTTGTGCTTTTATTCATGTCATAAGCACCTATTACCCTGAGTTATGGACTCCT
The DNA here is from genome assembly GCF_921293095.1 of Ischnura elegans. Classification (NCBI taxonomy): domain Eukaryota; kingdom Metazoa; phylum Arthropoda; class Insecta; order Odonata; family Coenagrionidae; genus Ischnura; species Ischnura elegans. Next base: position 17,173 of record NW_025791745.1, read on the forward strand.
AAAATCTCTTGTAGTTTGTCTTTTTCTATTATGCCTCATGATAGTGTCTTTAGGTAGTGTAAGTAATTTCTCATCTTCCATACGTGTCACCTGCGCTTGGTATTTTGCTGAGATATGACTACATATGTATATTTTTAAATGAAGTAATTGTTAGCATTATCATTCATCTATAATTTTTTGAGAAATCAGCACAGTTGTTGAAAAATAGGCACGCAGTCTTTGTTAATGCTTATCATCTATCAAATGAGGTAGCTTCTCAAATTGACGTGTTTGTTTGAATGTAAGATTGAACTATACATTACAAGTTCTGTTCTTTCACATTGCCTTTGTTTATATTCTGGCAATTTTTCAGTTATGCCATTTTTCATTACTTCTATAGCATCAGCCTTGCTACTTTACATTGAAAAATGGTTTTCAAAATACTTCTAGAGTAATTAAACAGAGTCACTAGTTGCTCTTGTGTTAAGCTGTTTTGATGGTCCATGATTGTCAATATACAATAGTATTTTCAGTGATTATTAAGCGCAATTGACTGTCAACCCATTGAAAGAAGGGTTCTATCAGGTCGTAATACGTTTAGTCTTTGCCGTGGTTTTATCTTTATTTTCACCGTTTCCATTGTTGTCATGCCTAGAAAATGTGTATTTATGTTACCGAAGGTTTCGGGAATTAGCATCAACTATCCGAAAATCACCAACATTCTTTGCATACCAAATAAACGAAGAAATCTGCCCACATCTCCTTATGGGTAAATGGCCTGCTAGGACTAACAATGGCGGACGTCGTCATTCCCATAGTGGAAGCCTATGCGACGACTCGACATGATGAGAGAGTAGTGTTGAGAGAGCAATCTAGAGGACTCTGCTCCTTCATTAGATCGTGATGAGCTGAATGAGGAAGATAATGAGGAGTGTTGCTTAAATTTGAGTGCACATCCACCGAAATTATCAAAGTACAGTATCACGTCTACAATGAATGCATTATCTCTAAAATCGGTAAGATTCAAGGTTCTATATTATGTTTAATAGGTAAAATGCTAACAAAATACGACTCTTTATTCTCATTTTTGCCATTCGACGAACGTATTAGAAAGAGAAATGAAGTTTAAGAGGGAAAATCATGTTTGGCAAGCACCAGGAGATAATTATCACGACAAAAGTGATGTTAGCGCAAAAGGCTGGTGATCATGTAACCAGGTTTTAGGTTACATTGTAACCTACTACCGCATGCTCCAATAAAAGACAATGACAGCCCTTTCTAGTGAGTAACAACGTGTTACCATTGGAAAAGTGGAGGAATTTTTAAAAACATGGAATGACCCTTATGCAAAAAGCACTTCGCGCTATTTTGTAAGGCAAAGTGAAATGTCCATAGTATTTGTAAAACTTAACGTCGGTAGAAAATGTTATTTGAGGGCCCATTTGAAAGGCTCAAGGCTATTCTAACATTGTCAATTTAAGAAATAGATACTTAAGTAATATTCATAAAAACTTTTTCTATCATCATGAGTGTCGGTTGTTGAAAATAACAGGTATATGGCATAAATATATGTCCGCTGAATCGAAAAACCAACCGTAACAAGCATGTAAATAATAATAGAGGTAACAGAATTTTATATGAATTTCATACTCAAATCGTCTCTTCGTTCTAATTCTTGACCTTTCACGAAACTTACAGACGCGGAAATAAAAGCAAAGAGGAAAAAGCATCTTCAGCCAATACCAGGAGATAATCACGACAAAAGAGAAAAACAGGAAAACATAAAAGGGTTCATAACTACATGACCATACATGCTGTCATGTCTCTTCCATAATGTGCAAAATAATTAGGTAATATAACTGCTGCAATGGTCAATAACTAAAGATGGCTATATACATACTAAAATTTAAATCACGATGGTAGTATAACCACCTCGTTATAATGATAATTAGTGTAAACGTCCCGTGCAGGGACCATCTAAGGCGGTAAATATAGAGCCTACATGGGATTATGCTAATTCTTTAGAATTTATGTGTTTTCCATGTATCTGAGAATAATGGTTATTTATATATCCCTGGTATCTCCCATGTATGGGGATAACATGTAGAAATAATTAAAAAAAAAGGAGAATTTTAAATAATTCTCCGAATGAGAACTTAGTGATGTACAGATCGATTTCACTTATACTTTTATTGATGGGAACCCTGCTCTTTGGAGCTATGTTTTGAATAGAATGAAATAAAAAGTTTTTAACAAATAATAAAAGATATATTGTGTTTAGAGTTTAGCGTGGAAATTTTTCAAACTAACGGAAAATGCACAATTTCCATATGCCTTTCTTATTTGGTCACTTGTGACAGAGTTAATGTTAACAGATCTTAATTTCAGTTACTTGGTATAATAAGTAATTAATCATGGATACACATTGCTAATTTAAAAAAAGTAGGTAATCAGCAAATTGCAGTTACAATCAAAATAACCTATCGTAGGATGTCCTTTCTAGAGTCCGCCTGGCATGTGTCGAATACTGAGGTAAAATGGGAAATAATGGAGCTGTAGATATCACTTATTCCTTTTTTTAATATCGACACATGCAGTTATGACTGGTATAACATACATGGGGAGTCATATTACGTACCTTCAGCATTATATAAGAGTATCTGAACATAAAAATGCAAATTATGTTACTCAGGTGCTCGAAGTTATCTGTAAGCCAAAGGTAACCAGTGAAATTAGTAAAGTAATTATCGATTAGGAGCAAGTAAAGATTACAACGAAGATAAACGATTCCTCTTTCGCCGTAAAGAGTAAATTACAAATTAAAATGACATTTTGTAAAAATTGTTACACTAAATCCGATTAATCTTACTCGATTACTTACCCACACTAACCTGCGATTGTAACTTGGCGGAATATGGATTTAATATAAAATCAAGAAGTGGTCATTTCTATAATTATATCTGATAATTTATACCTTTCCATAATTCTACACATTCTGTATTTAAATCAGGTGCAACCAAGGCACTCTTACCTGGAATCACTCCACCTTCTGTGGGAACTACCATTGACTGGAGGACTCAATGGTAACCCAATATAATGCTACGCGTGACAGAGAAACTTGAAACTACGTATTTACAAGTTCTTAATGTCTTGTTCTGTACTTGTTTTTGTGTTTTTAAGTCGACTTTTTGGAATAAAGAATTAAAATAATTATTATTTCAATCATTTCATACGATCTCATGTATCTGATTATCACTCACTCACTGAGTCAACGCATGGGTAGTTTTATGATGGTGAGGACGGTAATGCGTGTGAATTACGCCCATTCAGGGAAGGGGTTGTTCCTTTCCCTGACCTACGTCACGATTCGAAGATTTCGTTTTTGGGACCGTACCAAAGATTCACCAGGGATATGAACCCGGAGAACCTCGATCAATACATTCAATGTATAGGAGAAATGTATTGGCAGCAAATTTGTGTCAAGTATCTCCAAAGTATGTCTCATACCTTGGGCTACCGTGACGGGAATTGTATTTGAAAATTAGAATTTTAATTATTCTTACGACGATTTTGTCCAAAAAAATAGAAGTTTTATTAGCTGCCAGAACATATGTACTTTTGACGGATTAATATGATGCTATAACATATGTTTTACGCAAAGAAATGTGAGAGAAATCACGACACTAAATGCTAATTCATACCGGTTAAAACCATCACGTAAATTGGAAACACGAGGAATCACTGCCCGTGGAAAATAACGAGATAATAAAGTGCCATATTCTTCGAATGTGTAACTACAAAATTGAAATGAATGGTAATATATTTCTCTATAACCTTCACGACAATGGTAAATTGTTGCTCTGCGGATATGTTCATCAAGGATAGGCAACAGTTGTTTCCTCAACACCGAAACGAAATTTTTACGTTCGTTCCCTTAGAGAAGGCGTGAACCAAGAACTAAATTCATCAAATATTCAATCGCTAGGATTCAAAAAGGTAACTTTATAATGTTTTACTTTAAACGCCAATTTTTAATGTGTACCGGTAAAAAAAAACCAATATGAAAATTGGAAATACTATGAATTACTGCACGTGGAAAATAACGAGTTACCAAAGTGCAGTACCGTTGTATCAACTCTTCGAACCAATATGTAAATTAGAAATACTATGAAAATCTGCACGTGGATAATTACAAATTACCAAAGTATACTACCGTTGTATCAACTCTTCGAATATGATGATGCACAATTGAAATGAAGAGAAAAATATTTCCCTATGTCCTTAACGTTATTAGTAAATCTTTATTCCGCGGAAATGTTCTTCATGGAGAGAAAATGTTGTTTTCTCATCTCCGAAGGAAGATTTTTCACATTTGTTTCCATAGAGAAGGGTGAGTCAAGAAGTACATTCATCAAATATTCATTCGCTGGGGCTCAAAAAGCTAACTTCATAATTTAAAATATTGAAGGCCAATATTTTACTTAAAATAGACACTTTAAAAATTGGGAAATGAAACGTGATTTCAATTCCTGGTCGGACATAAACGATGCAATGAATCAAAATTTTATTAAAATTATATAAATTTCAAGATAAAAGACAAACCTGAAGGGTAATGCAACGCAGATATAATGCTCTGTTATAGGTTTAAATCCCATGCTAATTCCACAAAAATGACCCGAGGGCGTTACTAAGATACATTCTTGGAATCTTCACTTGATGCATTTGAAAGCGAATTGGCGAGAACAGTCGATTGCGATTTCAAGCGAATTATAAAGTAATTCAGTGGTAACAAAATACTTGTTGGAAACTTTCCATCATTGTGTGTGTGTGGAGTACTACACTGAACACGTCGAAAGGAAAGAATTCCATTTCTTCCCGACAAGAAACGCATTTGCTCTAATACCTACGTGGAAGGTAAGTTCAGACCGACAAAGATTTCAGACGGTCACAAAATTTTAACTGGCTAATTTAAATAAAACTTCAATTTTAGAGCGTAATTAGATTTAACTTGTTGATTATCGTTCTATTCTATTTTCTTTACGTCTAGGACGTAAACAAGGAAGTCCATCATGGGAATTCGGAAGGCGATGAAGTGGTTGCAGCCATCTAATGCTGTTGCATTGGCATCCAGTGCCCTCATGATGGTCCTGACGACGGTGCTCAGCGACCGGAGAAGAGGGGACACCAGCGTGCATGCAGAGAAGGTGCAACACTTCACCATTAAGAAGCAGGGAGGGTACAACCTGGACGAGGCGATGTATAACGTCATACCAGCTGAAAAAGCAGCGAAAAGGAAGACTTCCAAGATGGAAGAGTTGTACGTACTCATCCAAAGATGGAAGAATTTGGGTCGACCCGTGATATTGCAAGAAGAACTGAATGTCATCTTGGGAAATGATGTGCCAATATCCAGCCAACACATCATGAATGATGGTTTCATTATATCTGAAAGCTGGGAATGTATTCCCTCCAATTGAATGAAACCATTGATGTCAAAATTCTAATTTCAACGTTTGTGTAATTTCGTATTGTTTTGAAATGTTGAAATTCAAATTTAAATGTTTCTGCTATTTCGCTTTGTTTTGAAATGAAATAAATCGTTTTTTGAAAGCATGCAGTTTAGCATGCATTCAAAATTTCTTGTCTGCTGCAATTTTTGTCTCACTTATTTTATTTTAAAAATCTCTTACCCATCACACCGAAGAGATTCCATTGATCTCTAAATGGCTTGCACGGCGAGAGGTAAGGTAAGGAGTATAAAGGTTGGCATATAACTATAATGTCTTCTTGAAATCTCGGCTTAGTCTTTAATGCAACTTAAATGTAAATTCTCAGGGAGAGAAATGGTCAAAGGAAAGGAACTTCCCCTGGAAATAAGGTTTTTGGTCGGTAGCTGAGGGTGAGGTCTACTTTACTATGTTCAAATCGATTTTCGAGTTGATACACAGAGTGAGTCATGTAAATGGATGTAGAGAATATTGATGATGCCCTAATGAAAACTCTATTTTATAATATTGGTATTTTTATTTCCCCTGATAATCTACTCGCCAGTCATGTACATAGATACTTTCAAAATTTGAACAATACATTAGTCGCAATGGTTGGCAGCTTTACTTACGGAAACCTTGTTATCCCAATAATTATATATTTATTATGTGGTTTTGGATATTGGTATGAGGTACGAAGTAATGCCATCTTCATGGAAATTTCTAAGCAATCTCAATTAGTTTCAGATGAGTCGCTGACAATGGATAATTAAGCAATCCATGCTACTATTTTGGCAATCAAAATTATTAAAGAATTCTTTGTAATGATGCCATCACAATAAAAATATTGTTTTTCTAACCAATAAAAATGTCGACTTGGCAAACGAGTTATACTTTTCGTAATTCCATTACTTTTAATATATGAATAAAAATGAGCTAGGGCGTACACCTTTTTGGGATGCTAGAATATACAGCAAAAATATAGGCAAATTATTGAAAAAAAAGTCCTCCAAGCGGCACATGAATCTCGAATAAAAAAACAAATGTAAATGAATTTTCCACTCGCTGAGACTACCTATTTTCATTTATTACACCAGTGGTTCTATTCTATTAATGACAACTTCTTTATATTAGCTATATGTTAAAGTAATTATCTTTAAGAATAATCAAAAGCGACAATTTTAATACTTGATAGACTTAACAAATTGAAAAAGAACAACGCAGAAACGGAAGTTTATTACCTATTACATACGCAATGAAGATTGGAAGGGGTGGTCACGGAAAACCTCTTTTCGCAAACCTTTTATTGATGAATTGAAGGATTAAAAATTCTATCCTCAGTATTTAATTATATACTATATTCATTAAAATTCATTAACATACATATTTTACCTACCTCATTTCAACCACTCACACTAAAACATTTACCTTTTTAACTCAGTACCAGCTTCTTCGTAGGGCAAGAAAATATTTTTCAGACCAGATAAGCTCATCCTTGTAGAAGCAGTCTGCCTTGCATTCATATATCATCATTAGTCAACAATCCTAAGATTGGTTTGACGCAGCTCTCCATTTCTCTCTCCTATCCACTAATCTCTTCATAGCTACATATTTATTCTCTTTTACATCCTCTATAACCTGTCCTATATAACTCATTCGGGGCCGTCCCTTGCCCTTTTTCCCTTCCACTTGTCCTTCAACGATTGTCTTCATCAGACCATCGTGCCTCAAAATGTGGCCAACTAAGTTGTCCCTTCTTCTACTTAAGGTTTTCAGGAGACTAATCTTTTCCCCCACTCTTCTCAGCACATCCTCGTTACTCACACGGTCAATCCATTTTATCTTCATCATTCTTCGGTAGCACCACATTTCGAATGCTTCCACTCTTGACTTCTCTGCTGCTGTCAACGTCCAAGCCTCGCTTCCATAGAGAAACAAACTCCATATGTAGCATCTGATGACTTGTTTCCTTACTTCTATGCTGGTATTTTCAGCTATAAGAATACCGAGCAAGTAAAAATGATAGGGTTATTCTTATGCTTACATCTTTAACGTAAGAATAGATATATGTATTCAGAATATGTAAAAAAAATCACGGTTATCCTAATTACGGGCACAAAACTCATGTATTTATTTCAACGATAAAAATCCATCGGCTACTGTTAACTTAGCGGTTACTTAATAATATTTGTATTCGACTAAAGATAAAAATGAAGAATTTGGAACAACATGCCATGAAGAAGACATATTCAGGTATGGGAGATGAATGAAGGAATATACAATTAACATTTAATCCATCCAATAGATAAAATTATGGCCCTCCATCTTTATCAAAATTTACTAAAAACCAACGCATATATCTCTGCAATGAGCTATTTATGAGAATGAGACTCCAAAAGCCTATAAGTACACCTATTACCCATTTTACCATATTTATTTTATTGAACAGTACCAATTTCATTACAATAACCTTATTGACTCGCGTACGTGTGAACATTTCAGTAAAATGGGTTAGTTAATCATCACTTACAGGGCATATTTAAAAAACAGCTTTCGCGCCGGTAAAGCCCCAATGATACTTAAGACCCCCGAGATACATTTACTGTATTTTTCGTTAGCCCCAGTGGAGATCCTAAAGACCTTCATATTGTCAGCGTACGAACCAGATGCATTAGTTACTTTCCTGGCGATTTTTCTTAGTGACAGTAGCTGAGAGAAAGATGCAGGTATATGGCATTGATTTAATGAATAACCTTTCCTTGGGTTTCAGCGCGGGTAAGAAATTCTAAGGCAGCCGACGGGGTTCCATCACTTCACCAATTCTCGAGGCTACTCACATACTAGAAATTGAATCATACTAGAAAAAAGATTGAGTAAAGAAAAGAACACCTACATAGCTTTTGTTGATCTTGAAAAAGCTTTTGATAGTGTTGATTGGAAGCAGCTCTTTACCATAATGAAAGAAGCAAAGATAAATTACAAAGATAGAAGAATTATCTGGGGTCTCTATAGAGAAGAAATTGCAGTGCTGAGATTTGGACAATATGAACAGCAGGCCAAAATTAGAAAAGGAGTGAGACAGGGATGTTCATTGTCACCTGCGCTATTTAACTTATACCTACAAAGAGCACTGGACGAGGCAGAGAGCAACTTACCGGAAGCAGGAATTAAGGTCCATGGGCAGAGGATATATAAGCTATGTTTTGCGGACGACTTAGCAGTCTTGGCAGAAAGTGAAGACCAACTACAAGAAGTGCTTAGGGAGATGGAAGTCACGCTGGCTAGATACAATCTAAAGTTAAGCAGGACCAAAACCAAGACACTCGTTGTAAGCAAAACAGGAATACCAGCACATATAACTTTGGGTAATACACAGCTGAACAATGTAGAAGAATTCACGTATTTAGAAAGCAAGATCACCACGGATGCCAGAAGCAAAAGGGAAATAAGCAGTAGAATACAACAGGCAAAAATAGCTTTCAACAAGAAGAGAAAGATATACGTTTCAAAAAACATGAGTATCAAGATTAGGATGAATCTACTCAAAACTTTTGTATGGAGCATAATGCTTTATGGTAGTGAAACTTGGACGATAGGAGCAGCAGAGAAAAAAAGGATTGATGCCTTTGAACTATGGTGCTACCGTAGAATGTTAAAAGTTTCATGGGTAGACCGGGTAACGAATGAGGAGATACTGGAAAGACTGGGAGTGAAAGCAGACCTGTGGAGAATTCTAACTGCAAGGAGAAGTAAATGGGTAGGACATTTACTGAGACAAAATAATGGATTGGTAAAAACAGTTTTAGAGGGCACTGTGGAGGGGAAGAGCGGCAGAGGAAGGCCGAGGTTGAGCTATATCACCCAAGTTATGAAGGACATTGGCTGCAACAGCTACCTAGAGCTGAAGAGGCTGGCGGAGGACAGACAGAGATGGAGAGACTGCTGCAAACCAACCCAAGGGTTGATTACTTAGAAGAAGACTCACATACTGCCTTGCCATACATACGGTCTAGTCTCCTCCACAATGGACCTTAAACTGAAATCATATAAATGCAGCAATAGTCTATAATCAGCGCTGGCCATATTTATATTAAAACTTAGTTACCTATCTTAATTTAACTACTACGTTATAATCATTAGTACAAACGTCCCGCGTATGGACCATATAAGGCACCATTTACGGTGCATAGATAGGATTATCTAATTATTCAACGTACTCTTCCACATACGTGAGAAGTATTGGCAATGTATGTATCACTGGTTAATGATATACATGGGGATTTCGTGTAGAAATGAAAAAAGACTGAAGATAAATACGTAGTTTCGAAAAAATCACCCACGGTAACCAAGTAAATAATAACAGAGAAAAAGGAATTTTACACATTGATATAGTCTAAAACTGAGGTCTAAAATCAATGAAATGAAGGCAAAGTAAGTTGTGTAATATTTAAAAAAATGAGATTCCATGAAATATGGCGTCTTCGCTCGTCTGTGAATCGGACGATGGCGGTGGGATATACTCCTTCATTAGATCGTGATGAGCTGAATGAGGAAGATAATGAAGAGTGTTGCTCAAAGAGGGCACATCAAATGTAATTATCAAAACACGCTATAGCGTCAGCAGTGAATGCATAATCTGTATAAGTGGTAAGTATCAAGTTTCTCTATTAAATTTAATAAGTGAATTGCGAACACAATACGAAACTTTATTCTCCTTTTTGCCATTCGACGGAGGTTATAGACAGAGAAATAAAGTTTAAGAAGGAAAATTATTCCCGGCAAACAACAGGAGATAATCATCACGACAAATGTGATGCAAAACCGAAGGGCTGATGATCATGTAACCTACCACCGCATGCTCCAATAAAATAAAATGACAGTCCTTTCAGGTGAGTATTAACGTGGTGAAATTCGAAAAGTAGAGAATTTCTTTTTAAATCATGGAATGACTCTTATGCAAAGCCTTTCGCATTACCATTATCACTATTTAATTAGGCAAATTTAAACATATAAAGTATTTGTAAAACTTCACTTCACGGCTCAAGGGCTTCCTTACATTGTCAGTGTCAGAACAAGATACATTAGTAATATTCAGAACAAACTTTTTTCCATTCTTTGTGTCGGTTATAGAAAATAACAGGAATAAGGCACACATTAAAGTACGGTGAATCGAAAACACCACCCATAGCAACCATGTAAATAATAACAGAGAAAACAAAATTTTATGTGAATTTCATACTTTCATCGTGTCTTTATTTTCTTTCTAGTCCTACCACGAAACTTACAGGCACAGAAATAAAGGCAAAGAGGAAAAACCTTTTCCGGCCAATACCAGGAGATAATCCCGACAAAAGTGAACATGGAAGAACCCGAAAAGGGTTGATAACTATATGATTATACATGCTGTCACATCTCCTCCATAATGGGAAAACAATTTAAGTCATATAACTGCAGCAATGGTCAATAATTAAAGGTGGCTATCTACACTAAAATTTAATTAACGATCGTAGTATAACCACTTCGTTATAATAAAAGTTAGTATAACCGTGCCATGCATAGACCATCTAAGGTGGCAAATATGAAGCATACATTGGATTATGCTAATTTTTGAGAATTCAATACATTTTCTATATATGTATCTGGGTATTAAAGGTAATGAATATATCCGTGGTATCTCCCATATCTGGTGATGCCATTTAGAAATTAAATATGAAAAAACCGCATTCTAAATAATTCTCGGGCTGAGAACTTTGTAAATTCCAGAGAATTTTCACTCATACGTTAAGTGATGGGAACCGTGCTATTTAGAGTTATGTATTGAATAGGATGAAATGAAAAGTTTTGACAAATAATCAAAGATATATTCTGGTGAGAGGTTTGGCGTGGGAAAGTTTCAACTTGTCGGAAAATGCACGATTTCCATATGCCATTCTTATTTGTTGACTTGTGACAGTGTTAAAATTAACTGGTCTTAATTTCACGTACTTGGTATAATAAGTAATCAATCAGGGATACAAATTGCTAATTTAAAAAAGTAGAAATCATTAAAATTACAGTAACAATCAAAATAACTTCTCGTAAGATGTCCTGTTCAAAGGCCGCCTGCATGTGTCGAATATTGAGGTAAAAATGTGAATAAAAGGTGCTATAGAAATCGCAGATTGTCTTTTCAATTTCGATACATGCAATTATGACTTGTGCAACAACACAAGGGGTGTCATATTTTGACACTTCTGTATTATATAAGAGTATCTGATCCTTAACAGACAAATTATGTTACTCAGAGAAGTTATCTGTAAGCCTAGGTAAACCAGTGAAATTAGTAAAGAAATCGTCGATTAGGAGGGAACTGCAAATAGAAATAACATTCCATGAATATTGTTACACGTAATCCGGTTACTCTTACTCAATTACTTACCAACATTGACTTGTGGTTGTAACTTGGCGGAATAGGGATTTAGTATAAAATCAAGAATTGGTCATTCCTATAATTTTATCTTATAAATTATACCTTTCCATAATTCTGTAAATTCTATATTTCAATCAGGTGCAACCAAGGTACTCCTTTCTGGAATCACTCCACCTGGTGAGGGATTCTCATTACCTGAAGGACTCTCTGATGATCTAGAACCACGCGAAGCCTAGCAGAGTAACTTGAAACTACATATTTACAAGTGCTTTGTGTTCTGTACTTGCGTTAATGTTTTGAAGTCGATTTTATTAGAATAAAGAATCATAATAATAATTATTTCAATCATTTCATATATATGGTTACCACTCAAACAGTGAGTCAACCCTAGGGTTGGTTTTTCATTGGTGAGGATGTAAATAAACCCGAACAATGGCAAAGGCGTGTGAATTCCCAATCAGGTTCGGGTCGTCGGTTCCTTTCCAAGTCAACCCTAAGGCTCGCATGCATAAGGGAGAATAGTTTTAACCAAACTAAGCTAAAGACGATTTAATTTCGCACATTCAGGGCAGGGGGGGTTACCTGGCCGACCTCCACTTTGAAGATTTTTTTATGGGACTGTCCGAAAGCTTCACCTAGGATTCCAACCAGGACCACCTCGACCAACACATTCCAGTTATGAGAAAATTATTGATAACAAATTTGTTCCAAGTAGCTCCCTCGCATATGTCATACATGGCGCTACCGTGGGGGAATAGGATTTGAATATCGGAATTTTAATATCTCTCATGATGATGCTGACCGAAACAAGGAAAGAAGTAATTTTTTGCTAGAATATATGCAATTCGACGAAATAATATGTTGCTATAACAAATGTTTTACCCAAAGAAATGTGAGAGAAATCATGACACTAAATGCTAATGAATGCCGGTTTACACCATCACGCAAATTGGAAACATGAGGAAATACAGCCCGCGGAAAACAACGAGATAATAAGGTGCAAAATTCTTCGAATGTGATGCTTTACAATTCAAATAAATGGTAATATATTTTTCTATATCTTTAACGTCAATGGTGTACCGTTATTCTTCGGCTATGTTCAACAAGGATAGGCAACAGTGGTTTCCTCAACTCCGAAGGGAAATTTTTACTTTCGTTCCCTAAGAAAAGTTGTGACCAAAGAAGTAAATTCATCAAATATTAAATCTCATGGGACTCAAAAAGCTAACTTTAATTTAAAAATTTTGAACGCAAAATTTTTACGCAAAAAAAATGGAAAACTAAACGTTATTTACTATCCATTCTATTAAAAAAATATACTAAATTCAAAATAAAATACAAGCCTAAAGGGCAATACAATACAGATATGCTCCATTAGGTTTTAGCCCATCCTAATTCCACAACAATGACCCGAGCTCGTTACTAAGATACATTCTTGGAATCTTCACTTGATGCACTTGAAAGCGAATTGGCGAGAACAGTCGATTGCGATTTCAAGCGAATTATAAAGTAATTCAGTACTAACAAAATACTTGTTGGAAACTTTCCATCATTGTGTGTGTGTGGAGTACTACACTGAACACGTCGAAAGGAAAGAATCCCATTTTTTCCCAAACAAGGACCGCATTTGCTCTAATACCTACGTGGAAGGTAAGTTTGAGACCGACAAAGATTTCAGACGGATAATTTTCCTCGGTCAACTATTTTATCTTGCTAATTTAAAGAATGCTCCATTTTGAGAGAGTTATTAGCTCTTACTGGGTTTTTATCGTTCTATTCTATTTTTTTTTCATCTAGGGCGTGAGCAAGGAAGTCCATCATGGGAATTCGGAAGGCGATGAAGTGGTTGCAGCCATCTAATGCAATGGCATTGGCATCCAGTGCCCTCATGATGGTCCTGACGACGTTGATCAGCGACCGGAGAAGAGGGGACCCCAGCGTGCATGCAGAGGAGGTGCAACACTTCACCATTAAGAAGCAGGGAGGATACAACCTGGACGAGGCGATGTATAACGTCATACCAGCTGAAAAAGCAGCGAAAAGGAAGACTTCCAAGATGGAAGAGTTGTACGTACTCATCCAAAGATGGAAGAATATGGGGCGACCCGTGATATTGCAAGAAGAACTAAATGTCATCTTGGAAAATGATGTGCCAATATCCAGCCAACACATCATGAACGATGGTTTCATTATATCTGAAAGCTGGGAATGTATTCCCTCCAATTGAATGAAACCATTGATGTCAAAATTCTAATTTCAACGTTTTTGTATTTTCGTATTGTTTTGAAATGTTTAAATTCAAATTTAAATGTTTCAATTATTTCGCTTTGTTTTGAAATGAAATAAATCTTTTTTTGAAAGCATGCAGTTTAGCATGCATTCAAAATTTCTTGTCTGCTACAATTTTTGTCTTGCTTATTTTATTTTAAAAATCTCTTACCCATGAATGACACTCAAGAGATTCCATTGATCTCTAAATGGCTTGCATGGCGAGAGGTAAGGTAAGGAGTATAAAGGTTGGCATATAACAATAATGTCCTCTTGAAATCTCGGCTTAGTCTTTAATGCAACTACAATGTATAGTCATAGAGAGAAACGGTCAAAGGAAAGGAACTTTCTCCTTAAAATAGGTTATTTATGCGTCGGTGGATGAGGGTGAGGTCAAGCATCCAATATCCGAATTGACATTCGAGTTGATATAAGGAGTGAATTGGTAAATGGAAGGAAAGACTGTTGATGATATCCTATAGTGTGTACACTGTAAGTTGGCGCACGGGCCCACGAAGTTCCTTAGCCGCGAGCAAAAGGAGGGGAGGAAAGGACCTACTTAAAATCTGAATCGGACCGTCAGACGTAGATGGCGGGTCCGTTCGTCCTTCCCTTGTCACCCACCGAGGAGGGCATCTACCACCTCTAATAGAATTACTAACTTCTTTCACTTTCTCATAATATCTCGATATAAATAGCATATTTGTAATATACTAAAAAAACTAAGAAGATTGATATAAAACACTGAGTTCTCCGATCATAAAAAACGAATGGTCGTAAGTTAAAACAACACATTCAGTAGAACGGCTAAAAATAACTGTCGTAATTCGATGAATTCCTTTGTATGAGGTACGAAGGAAATGCCATCTAACTGAAAATTCCTAATTAATATCATATAGTTTCAGATCGGTCGCATACGGTAGATAATTAAGCATTCCATTCTACTATTTTGGAAAATCAAAATTATTAAATAACTCATTGTAATGATGCTAGCCTAATAAAAAATATTGATTTTCCACCCAATAAAATGTAAATTTGGCAAAAAAGCTATACTTTTGGTAATTCCATTGACCTATACTACAAAAAACTATCTTACCATTATTCAACGAGGTCAAGATAAGAAGAAAAAAAATAATTCCATTACGTTCAATATATACATAAAATTGAGCTAGGGCATACACCTTTTTGGGATACTAGAATATAAAGCAAAAATTAATACAAAATAAAGGCAAATTATTGGGAAAAATCCATCCAACCGGCTAATGAATCTCGAATAAAAATATAACTAAAAATGAATTGTCCACTGTCTGTGAGTACTTATTTTCATTTTTTACACCAGTGGTTGTATTCTGTTATTCTTCTGTTGTTTCTTTATTATGACACATGCTAAACTAATCATCCTAAAGAAAAATTAAAAGCGACACTTTTAATACTTGAATAAACAAATTGAAAAAGAGCTTCGCACAAACGGAGGTGTATTACCTATTACATCTGCAAAGTAGATTGGCAGGGGTCTACACTGAAAAAAATTCATCACAAAAATTTTATCGATGAATTGAAGGATTTTTTGCCTGAGTAGTAAGGTTTATGCCATCTTCATTAAAATAACTTAATATGCACGTTTTACCTACCTCATTTCAACCACTCACACTAAAACATTTACCATTTTAACTCAGTACCATCGCCTTTGTAGGGCAAGAAAATTTCTCTTAGACCAGTAAAGCTCGTCATTGTAAAAATTGGTTCCATTTCATATATGTAAAGCAAGTAAAAATGATATCGCTATTTTTATGCTTATATCTTTAAGATTAGAATACATATAGCTATGCAGAGTATGTAAAAAAAATCTAGGAAATCCTTACCATGGGAACATAAGCCATATATTTATTTCAACGGTGAAAATCCATTAGCTAGTGTTAACTCAACGGTTACTTAATAATAATTTATATTCGACTAAGGATAAAAATAAAAGATTTTTGAGAAAAACATGCGATGAAGCAGACATTTTATTAAGATATGGGAGATCAATGAAGGAATAAGATATCAACATTTTATCCATCCAATAGATAAAATTATATCCTTTTATCTTTTTCGAAAGTTACTAAAAAACCAACACATATATCTCTGAAATGAATTATTTATTAGAATGAGACATTAAAAGCCCATACGTACACCTATTACCCATCTTAGCATATTTATTTTATGGAACAGTACCAATTTCATCACAATACCTTCATTGACTCACGTACATGAGAACTTTTCAATAGCATGGGTTAGTTAATTACCACTAACAGAGCTAATATTAAAAAAAAGCATTCGCGCCGGAAAAGCCCCAAAGATACTTACGACCCCCTAGATA
Source organism: Ischnura elegans (assembly GCF_921293095.1). Taxonomy (NCBI): domain Eukaryota; kingdom Metazoa; phylum Arthropoda; class Insecta; order Odonata; family Coenagrionidae; genus Ischnura; species Ischnura elegans. The sequence goes on from NW_025791745.1 coordinate 33,674, forward strand.
CATTTACTTTAGTTTTCGTTAGCCCCACTGGAGAGCGGATGAGCGGTTAGAGGTATAGGGCAATCTCTTGCCGAGGGATGGGAAACCATCCCCAAAGGCAGATGAGCCACTAGATGGCCAATGGCATGGGATGGAGAAGGCAACGGGAAACCACTTCATTAATTATCCGTCTGGATTTTCCTTGAATAGCGCTATGATGCTGATTTCTTCTGTTAAATATTCCGGAGGTAAAATAGCTTCCCATTCGGATCTCCGGCGGAAGCATCAAGAGATTATGCATCAAAAAACACAACAAAAGTTGAGAATATAAACGTGGAATGTTAGGACATTGTTGCAAAGTGGAAAACCTCAAAAAAAAGATGGCGATAAACAAGATGGCTTTAATAGGATTGAGCGAAGTGAAATGTAAGGGCCAAGGGGAAATTACCAGTGATGAAAATACCTTGTTTTTTTACAGGGAATCAGTTAGGGAGAAACGAAGTAGGAATAATAATGAAGAATAGGATAGCCAAGTGTGTACAGAAGGTTTCATTTATAGATGCTAGATTAATATTGTCAATTAATAAAATGCTACCATAAGATTTAGTCATAGCCCAAGTATATATGCCAATCAGCTTACAGCGATGAAGACATTGAAAGGATATATGAGAATATAGAGAGGGCGTTTGAAGATGAGGTGACCTGCTGTAAGATAATAATGGGAGATTGGAATGCTCTAGTCGGAGAAGGTAGAGTAGTAGGAAACTTTGAATTGGGGAAAAGGAACGACAGAGGAGAAAAATTAATAGAGTTTTGCTGGGAGGATAAGATAGTTACAGCAAATACCTTTTTTGAAAATCCGAAAAGAAGAAGATACGTATGTATATCGCAAGTAAATAAATAGCATTATCAAATTCACTATATTATAGAGGAAGAAAGTTGTAAGAATACGGTGAAGAAAGTAAAAGGCCTATCAGGAGCAGATATTAACAGCGATCTTGCACTTCTAATGATGGAAGTAAGAGTAAGATTAAAGAAATCGGGAGAAGCGAAAACGGTTAGGAAGTGGAATATGGAAAGGGGAAGGAAATACAGGAATCTATAGGTAGTAATTTTCATAGGCAATAACAGAATGAAAAGTCCAGGATGAAAACAGCGCTGTGACATGGGAAAGAATAAAGAACGGTATGTTGAAATCAGCAATAGAAGAAGTACGATATTATGAAGGAAGAAGACCAAAGAAACGATGGGTGACAGAAGGAATGTTAGCTAAAATAAAAGAGAGGAGGACATATTAGAATAAGACCGGAGAGTATGCTTGTGCTATGTACAAGAAATTAAACAATGAGCTGAAAAGGGAAATACAGAAGGCGAAGGAGAAATGGTTATCAAGCGATTGTGAAGTTTTGGAAGAATTAGAGAGAAATGGGCAATATGATTTAGTGTATAAGAAGGTAAAGGATATTGCATGGGAGGAAAAGAGAGGTAGAGCAAGAATTAGAGAGGTTGAAGATAAGGAAGGTAAAATGATATGCGAACAAGTGGAAGTAAGGGAAAGATGGAAAGAATATTCCCTCCAATAGAAGAAGGGGAAAGAGAAGGCTGAAGTTTATTGACTACGTAAAAATTGGAAGATATGGAGACTTCAAGGTGATGGCCGGAGACAGGAGGAAATGGAGACTGCATTGGCGCGGGGGACCTGCCGACGGGCAGAACACCACAAGATGATTTATAACTGGAGAGCCTAAAAGCCTTCTTCATATTATCAGCGTACTAAGCAGATGCATCAGTTACTTTCCTGACAATTTTTTCCTCGAGACAGCAGCTGGGATAAAATAAAGGTTACATGGCATTAGTTGAATGCAAAGCCTTTCCTCAGGTTTCCGTGCGGGTAAGAAAATCTAAGGCAGTCGACGTTTCGGGTTCCATCACGTTACCTATTCCCGAGGCTACTCACGTACTGCAATGCCATACATGCGGTCTTTTATCCTCCACAATTAGACCCAGTGGCGGCGCGTGCGTATACGCATGTTAGCAAGTGCACACCCAGAGATGAATAAATTATAAAAGAAAACTATTCCTTTGCAACGCGGAGGATAAAAGTACTGTCTGCATATGCAAGAAACATGAGCCTCCGAACGCTACAGCTATCTCCTTTTCGAATTCACCGCTCTACAAGTGTGCGATCCCGTTGCATCATGCCGGGCGCATTTTCAATCTGTGCGATCGCTTGATGGAGCTCTGGCGGGGCGATGTGCTGTTCAAAGGGGCGATGGGAGCTGACTCAAAACCATGCGAATGCGCACGCGCATGTTTTTGGTGACTGACTAGCAGGTAGTGTAGTGCTGTAGCCGCCACCTACACTACCTGCGCCCAGGATCCTAGTCCGTCTACAGAGCCATCTGTATAGCCGTTTTCTACACTACTTCCTCATAGGGTGTAAGGAAAAGAGAATGAATTTCAACTACCGTCACTTGTAAAGGTGTGTTGAGAATAATTGTTTTCACACATGCTAATATTATTTCTGTTCATGCAATTTTAAGGGTAGAGTGTACCAGTGATATGTTTTTCTTGCTATGTATTCTATCACGACGAAATATGACGCTCATGGATTAGGATTAACATAATATAATTAAATCATCCTATATCTGCTCTAATGCACACCCTAGATAAATTACCACCAGCCGCCACTGATTAGACCTTAAACTAAAACATATAACTGTAGCAATAGTATATAATCAACGCTGGCCATATTTATGTTAAAACTTATACTTACCTTTCGTAATTTAACCACTGCATTATAATAATTAGTATAAGGGTCCTCCGTATGGACCATATAAGGCTCCATTCATGGCGCATAGATGGGATTATCTAATTATTGAAAATTCAATGTATTTTTCCACATACGTAAGAGGTATTGGTCATGTATAAATAACTGGTATATGCTATACATGGAGATGTCGCGTAGAAATGAAATAAATTGAAGCTAATTACGTAGTATCGAAAACACTACCCATGGTAACATAGTAAATAATAACAGTGGAAACGGAATTTTACACGATTAGTCTTTCAGCAATGAAATGAAGAAAATGTGGCAAAATAAGTGCGTACTATTTTTTTTCAAGAGATTTCATTAAATATGACGTCTTCGCTCAAGTAAAATGTGCATCGGACGATGGCGGTGGGAAATAATCCTTCATTAGATCGTGATGAGCTGAATGAGGAAGGTAATGAAGAGTGTTGCTCAAATAAAAGGGCACATCAAGTGAAATTATTAAAATACGCTATCGCGCCAGCAGTGAATGGATAATCTGTTTAAGTGGTAAGTATCAAGTTTCTCTATTAAATTTAATAAGTGTATTGCGAAAACAATACGACTCTTTATTCTCATTTTTGCCATTCGACGGAGGTTATAGACAGAGACATAAAGTTTAAGAGGGAAATTTATTTCCGGCAAACACCAGGAGATAATCATCACAACAAATGTGATGTAAAATCGAAGGGCTGATGATCATGTAACCTACTACCGCATGCTCCAATAAAATAAAATGACAGCCCTTTCTGGTGAGTATTAACTTGGTGAAATTCGAAAAGTTGAGAATGGAATGGAATGACTGGAACATGGAATGGAATGACTCTTATGCAAAGCCCTTCGCATTACCATTATGACTATAAGGCAAATTTAAACATATATATTATTTGTAAAACTTCACGTCGGTAGAAATTATTAGTGGAGGGCCCATTTCAGGGGCTCAAGGGCTTCCTCGCATTGTCAGTTTAAGAACAACATACATTAGTAATATTCATAACATTTTTTTTTCCATTCTACGTGTCCGTTATAGAAAATAACAGGGATAAGGCATAAATTTAAGTCAAACTTTATGCTTCACGACCCCTTATTATATATATATTGTGGCGGAACATGAAAACGCCACCTATTTTACTGGGTGGGGAGGGCATCAATGGTCCCGAGTACGGAATGATCGAACGATTATTGAGTACTTTGAAACATAAAAAAAATATATTTTCCACTTCAAACATAGCATACACACACACTTATTGAAATTAAATACCCTTATGAGAATGAGGTGAACGAAAAGTGCACAAGATGATATGGTTGAATTGCCCCCCCTCCAAAAGAAATACAAAAAAGCAACAATTTGTGATTGGTAGAATTCGTGGGCCGAGTTTACAATTTGCCCAAATTAAGTTTTTAGGCTGCTCTCGTGGTAACACTGAATCAGATTTCTGACAAGGAGTCAACAGTTTGGTGATTACATACGGCGCACCGGGATAGAGAGAAAAAACCCAAATAATTTGGATACACAGTTTGGGGATTAAATCGGGTCTGGGCGAACGAGCACGGGGACGGGTCGCTGACTGAGACGTTCTTACGGTTTCTCGGAGCCTTGAGCAGTAGGAGCCGTCGATGATGTGACACGTTGGACCCCAAATGTCCGTGGGATCGGGGGCTATCTTCCTCCCGACCTCTGGGCGTTGGTCCTTTTCTGTCGCTCGTCTGCAATCTTGCTCTCCGCTGCTGGCTACCTCCGTAGACAATCTCGCCCCGCTAACTGCACTCTTTTGGTACACCCAGAGAAAATGACGACCAATCTGGCACGTCATCAATCCCTTTCTGCGTCGATCAGGATAGCGTTTCTCGCCCGTCGACCAGACTAGCATTTCTCGCCTGGAGGCTCTCTCCGTCCGCCGCTTTATAGTGATATTGGAGGGGGATGATACACAGGGGATGGGTTTTTTGGGAGAAGAGGGGTTACTCTTGGGCCTCACTGTTGGGTGGGGCAACCATCGGTCCGAGCTGACCAAACACTGAACATTTGTGAGTCACTTTTACCTCATGCCCGGGGCATGACACACTATTACGCACACACTCAGACATACCCACGCTCATCCACACATATGTGATCATCCCCTACTCGGGTCATTACATAACGAGAGAAAATACGTGACATAAGGTCAGTATGTCACAATATATTTTTTTTAGATCACGAGATGTGGGTCAATTGTAAATATTATTTATTTTTTCCAAACTTTGCCAACGTTTCGGACATTATATTTGTCCATCCTCAGGGCTATAAAAATGATAATTT
>NW_025791746.1:0-42349 GCF_921293095.1 Ischnura elegans
ACGAGTAATTTATGTTTTCTTACGATGCACAATTAAACGCTGGGATCAATCAACCGTCATCATCGTCAAACAGTGTATTAATCACATCACAGTTCACTTTTCTACACAAAAGAGAAAGCCAAGGAATAACACAGACAACGATTATGAATGTAAAAAGTGGAAAAATAAGTAACAGCGTACTTACTCGGCTCTTCGGCTGTAGATCACAATCGCTGTTGTCAACACACTTCATTCCCGTACATTTCACTAACTTTTCCTATGCATCCAGCGACACAGACACTTTCAATCCTTTCCTCACGATTGCCAAGCGTCACAAAGAACACTACAGAACCGGCGTTATGTCAGTTACAGCTGATAAACATTATACAATTATCACTGATATTAGTTACTCGCGACGTCTTCTCACCACAGCTGCCGCAGCAAGAGCGATCGAGTGGTAATACAGATTCGGCCGCTAGATGGTGCGGGGGGAACCTCCAGCAGTCCACTGCGCGCATCGCTGTTGGGAATTAGGAATCGCGCGTGGGAAAGCAATTGGGATAATTATTCGCAACGCAGCGGCAATATGCGAATCCTTGCCATACCTAATGAACCATCGATTGTCAATTGTCGTGAACTATTAATGTTCTCCACAACAATGGCACATCGAACGACCAAATCCCCGCCTTAAAGTCGCATATAATATCGTAAATTAAGCCAAGATTCAAGCGCAATGTGGTGAACATTTGCATAATTGGAATATAGAGTACTCTTGTACCTCAAAATATCCACCAAAACGTACCGCATGATGCAGAGTCTTACGTGGTTTTCGACGATTTCCAAGCGATTTCAAACCAATATATCAAGTACGGATGTCACTGTTAACATTCGTATGGCGAAGGAAATGATGTAGCAATCAGGAATTACTGAAAGAGGCAGTACAATATGGGAAATGTTTGTGAGTTTGCCTTTGACGTTTGAAAAGTAATTCCTCTACTACGTCCGATAACATTCCTTGGGCTCCGTTATGCTAACAGTTCGCTTTTAAAATCACATGTTAAGTTATCACAGCTTACCATAAAAACTGCCCAAATTATTTACGTTACAATATCCCTGCCCTAATTATTTACGTTATTCCGCTGCCAAGAAAAAATGAAATAGCACAAAAGGAATTACATTCCCACGAAAGGAACGTTAAGAATAACCAACGACGCCTGACGGTAGGAATGGGACGTGTAATCGTCAACATCGTTAATTGTTCTTTCATTGCACTTGCTAGACTTAGCATTGACACGTATTACTAATCAAGATCTGCCAATTAAAATCACTTCACTCATGCAAATTTAAGGACGACGATATAACACGCTAAACACTTCCATTTAATTATTCCGTATTCACTAATGTGAAACCAGCAATCCGTTGCTAAGGAAGAAATTAGCGAAAAAATATTCTTCCTTCCACTCTTTCGTCAACATTTCAAACAGTGCACAGTGCCTAACATACAAAGTGCAAGGGATAACCATCAACGCCTTAGCACAGAAAAGGCAAACAGTTTTAAATTAAGCCACGATTCACTCAACTTGTAACAATTAAGGACGCCACGAATAATTTCGGTTTTCTTAGGATACACAATTACACGTTGGGATCAATCAACCGTCATCATCGTCAAACAGTGAATTAATCACTACACAGTTTACTTTTCCACACGAAAGAGAAACGCAAGGAACAACACAGTCAACGAATACGAGCGTGAAAAGTGTTTAAATAAGTAATAGCGTACTTACTCGGCTCGCTGGTTGTGGATCACAGTATTCACCTGCACGGCTATCAGAATCGCTGTTTTCATCACACTATTGATTCTCGTGCATTTCACTCACTTTTCCTATACATCCATCGACACAGACACTTTCACTCATTTCCTCGCGTTTGCTGTGCGTCACAAAGAACACTACATAACCGGCGTTATGTGAGTAACCGCTGATAAACATGGACTAATTATAACTGATAATAATTATTCGCGTCGTCTTCTCACGACAGCTACCGCTGATCGAGTAGTAATTCAGAATCCGCCGACAGATGGCGCGGGAGGCCTTTTCGCAGTCGCTCGCCGTGGACGTCCAGAGCGGAATTTGAAATATCGTCTCTCGGTGGGATTTCTATCCCGGATTGCGACTCGGCGCAAGTATGCGAACGCTAGCCACGATGAATGATTTATCGACTCATCCGCGGTCAATTGTCGTGAAATGCGGAAAAACAAATGTTGTCATTTACAACAATGAAACACCGCACTGTATTCCAACGACGCGAAGCACGGAATATATGTAAATAATCCATTCATCAAACACAGTATCGTTTAAACGTACATGATCGGAACACGACCGCCTCGTAAAATGATCATCTGCCAGTGAAGTGACGACTGTCAAGCGGTGTCTTTCCTCCGCCCGCGATTTGCATTTCATTTCGGCGTTCGGAGGGAGCGGACCGCTTCGACTCCAGGCAGGAATACACTCCGTGCGGCTGACGATTCTCGGCATCGCGGGTGCAGGGCAGGGGGCCGCGAGGCAGAGAACATCTCGGGACGTAGGTGCTCGTCGCGATAACACGGATAAGCGGGGAAAGAACTCGGCTCGGTTATACCTTAGGTTAGGTGATTAGAAGTGATTCATTGATTAGCCGTAAATACCGGACCATTTCATTAGCATATCGATTCCGCGTACGAATGCAGTGAGCGATTTAACTGTTTGTCACCGTTCCTTCCTACTCTGAAAATGTTTCGTGCCCGAGTTGCTGCCCGCAGTTGTCCACGATTCAATTTTACATTTTCCCTAACGGTACCGTAAGTTCTTACTACATTTTTGCATGCCACGGTGAATGACAATCGTTCTCCAGTCTCTTTGCCATCGGAGTGAAGCGGAAATTACATCCTTTCGCGAGCGATCGAAGAATTTCCTTATGCGAATTAATTATTCCTCGTGAGTAGTCAGGTCTACTTTCCTTCCTCGATTGCACCCTACATACGTCAAATATCCTTCCTCTTCTCAATAAGTGATATCGTCACTGTCTGCCAGTGTCAACGACTTATCCTTAAACCGAACTCCCATAGTTGTACATATTCGCAGTACACGAGAAAAGTTCGCAGAGTTTCGGAGTATAGCCGTACATTTAGTCAGTAAAGGGAGAGAACCGATTAATTAATATCTTATGAGTAGGCAATCCACATTTCTCTACACTGTATTAAAACGCACGGAACGACTTAATCCGTAGCAATAAATTTCCGTGCCTTCTGCCTTGAGTATATGTTAATGAACACACTCGTCTCTTCCACAATGATTTTCAAAGCATAACTCAATTATTTGGAAAGCTTTTCGTGACATTGAGCAGTTTCGCTTGAGCGCTGAACGATATAGTTACCCTTAGTAACGAAGTTATTTGGTTTCCTGTTGGCTGTTTGCTACACATAAACATTTCAATGCAAGACGTAACGCGAGTACAGCAAATAATGGAAACTTTGCATCGCTAATTCTTTCAACGTTACGTGCGACGTAACATAGCAACCAACGGTGGAAAATCATGGAATTCGCTTATCAAAAATGCCACTTCTTGCAAGTACTGCTAATTTTTATTAATAGGGGAATGTTGTCTGCTTAATATAAATTGCCTCCCGAAGACATATAAGACACGGGAAAAAAAATTCTGTGGCCTGTAAGTTGACAAATAGCAATCCAATTTCATACACTTTACCCCAAATCCTTTGCTGATTTCTACCAAATATTTTGATGTCCCCTCGTGAACCGAAAACTTTGATAAATTTAGTCATAACTCCATAATTCTAACATAAATTTTTTTTCGTGCACCGCATTGGAAACCATTCTTGCCATTGTGTTACTTCAGCATGTTAATTAGGAATGGTTTGCAAGGGAAATGCAGAAAAAGCGAGAATGTTATTGATATTCTCCCCTTCTTCGGTTACTAGTGAATGACTGCGTCTCGTATTAATATACCATAAATTAACTAATAACAAGCTGGTCGCCTATTTCGCACTTGGCTGCGAACTGTCCGAGTATGGTTCCGCCGCCGCCGCTAGATGGTGCGGCGTGCTTCTCCCGGCGATTCACAGACTCTTTCTCTGCGCACATCGGCCGACGGAAAGGCGGCTACTGAAATAAGAAACATTCCTTCGGGTAACCGCGCGGGTGAGAAAATCCCAGAGCGCCTATTTTCCCCTTCATTAAATCACGGGAATGAAAGAAAATTCTAAAATGTGATGCATCATTCCCAATGCAGTCCCCCGTGACTTTGAAATAAATTTTTAGCCGTGGTGGACACGGAATATCGCAAACACCTTTTCCATACACACCGGAGTCGCGTTAAATGCCGGAATCGTCTAAAATTATGCTCCCTCGTCACGAGCATTTTCTTTCGTTGCAGTTGGAAAGTATTACTTGGCGAATCAGATTATTCAGCGTCCTTAGTGGAAGATGTATTTGTATCCCTCATTCTCTAATTCATTGATGAAGACTGTTTCAGAAAAAACCAGTGCGACGTAATCCATTTCGTGCAGTCAGTTATAAACATTTCCCTCCATACCGTTTCAAAGTTTTATTCGTCCACAAATTTTTTGTAACGCACTCTCTCTTCGTGCGAAGTACCGCCACGTGGAAAGAATCCGGGGGTGGGGAAATTCTTGGGTCAACGAAGACAACTTTCCTGGGAACCCGTGTGTGGGGTAGTTCCCACGCTTGGATCCGGGTGGTGGGGGACGGGTTCCCCCACCACGAACCTAAACGCAGCGAGTGGGGCAGGGGACGCCGGGAAGAAAAAAAGAAGTTCCAACGGGCGAATTTTTCAAAAGACGCAATGGCCTCCTTCGTTTGTTTCCCGTCGACGTAAAAAGTGAGTAAGTGTTTTCTATTCATGGCATCATTCAATACCTGCCGTATCGAAAGACTTGCAGGCGAGGATAATCACTCCAATGACAGCAACACATACTTTCATGGCATAGCACCATTAAAAATGTTGGAAAGGTAATCGACTGCCATTAATGGAAGTAGGGTTTTGCAAGGCTTCGAGATAACGTGTAATACTTGAAAAAAAGAAAAAACGCTCAATGTATACCGTTCCTTCGTCAACAGTACACTTTCATTACTTTCACGCAATAGTCATGTCGAGGAATTTATCAATCAATGATCGGTGTACACGTCCAATGAAGTGTTTCCATAGCGCAAGTGAAATTTTAGGGTTGGAAATATTTCCGTCGGGCATACGTTTCACGAAAGCAAATGCCAGTCGCCCGCCTGTATGGGAACATGAAGGGGACTCTTGTTCCCACGGTCGGAAATGGTGGTGGGGGAAGGTACGTCTCCCCGACCGAGAAGCGGCAGCGTGTGACGTAAGCAACTGTCGGTAGGGGAGAACTTTGAATCGAGGTCGGCTCCCTGCCAACGGACAGTTTTTTTGAAGGGGCGCACTATCGTTCGTCATTCCTCCACGTAAATGTTACGAAATCGGTTCGCATCACAGGGGCAGTAATGCCACCTCATAATCGCAATTGGGAAAAAGAGTGAAGCGCGATAAGCGAGGAAGGATAATAATTTCCTATTCCGTAATATAACTCGGAGTAAAACCACGAATTCCTGTCTCCGTGGCAGTGTGTTGGCATTGGGAGATAGATAAATGACATAAAGAAAAATGTATGAATGTAGGGAAAAACATTTTGTTCCAAGAATGGTGAAAACGATTTTTTACACATTGCTTAACCAACAAAGAGCATAACACCGTCAAGTCCGGAAAATGTAGATGAAGAAATTGGAACGACAAGAATTATCTTTCTCAAATTAATTCCCTCGTTACGCATTACATAATCATCTTTTGCCAGAAAATTTCTTTGAAGAAGTAAATGCATCCCTTGCGTTACATCGATCATTAAACAGTCGAAACAACAACAGGCGACATTTACCAATGGATTAAAGCTGAAACGAATCGCCATTACACCAACAAGCACACCGTTACGAAAGACATTTTTCATAAACACATTTTCAAAGATGGACCAAAAGATATAACGGAATTGAGAATTGCTTAAGCATCAAGGGACTGTTGTCTGGAAATGGTAACTATTCAACAGAAACAAAAGCAGATACAACCGCGAAGAAACCAGATCTTCCTTCGATTCTCAAGTCATGATAACTTTTTGAGGATTCGGTCATGTACTCGCCAACGGCCACACCACGTACAATTCACCGGTTCTCGTTCGATCACCGAAGTTAAACTACGTAGGGCCCGGATAGTACTTGGACGGGTGACCGCCTGGGAATACCGGGTGCTGTTGGCATTACTTTTATTCTTCAACTTGTTTAAAAAAAATATTTTCAATCACCTACCGCGAGCAATGCAGAGCCGGAATATGCCGCGAAAATTTCTTTTGAGAAAGAAATGTCACTATGTGAAATATTTTCTACATATTTTATTCGCGTGTTTCAAGAGTGACATTAATGTAGCGTTGGAGAGGAAAGGCTTTGGGAAAAATCCATTTTCAGTCATTACTGCAATCACTTCCTCGGAATTTATTCCCTAATGCGAGAGTTTCGTTGATTCCGATATGTGGTGAATGAGAGAAATAGGTTTGGGAATAATTTTAATTTGCATGCCACGCGACACTTTCCTTCGATCCTCGGTTATCACAGCGGGATTACATACTCTAAAGGCATGGAAATCGGCTTCCGCTTCCCGGTGTCCATTGGGAGATGGCGTGCAGAGGGTTTTTCATTGAATTATTAAAAATAGTTTAAACTACCCAAGTAATTAATAACGGTCATTTTCAGAAAAGATAAGGTTTGAAGATTGTTATCATACCATCGATGTTCAACGGTACATCTCCCTAACCATCCCACGGTACGTTTTCGCGAAAGCACGAAATTTCGATGCTCGATCAACAATACGCCATTACCTTGGCAACGAGGCAAGACGAGAATCAACAACACAGGCGTACGGGTAATGACAGCGCAGCACTCATTGACGTGGAATTAGTTACATTTCTTGGTTAAACGTGGCATTCTCGGATGGTATAATACATTGTATCGTATGCTGGACTCATCGCCTGCCGTTTCACGGAACCGTGTCTCGGGAGGTGGTGCGCCCTAGTGGCAGTTGCGGAACTATCGGCTAGGATTCTTGCATCACACAAGAACCTCACGGAATTTGAGTAAAAATTTTAGGTATTAAAACGCAATTTGGAAGTGGTACTCGTCGCAAACACTGTGACAAGTGTTCCCTAATGTGCAAGTGAAGTCCCCGTGTCGATGTTGTCCCCGTGTTTGTGAAATGTATGGTAGAAGAAAGGCGGCGCAAAGTGAAGTGTTGGAAGGCGACAGAGGAAAAATTCGGAAAAAAAATCCGTTATTGCGTGTGAGTGAGAAAATGTGTTAACGCGAAGATATTGGAAGTGCATACTTTCATGTGAATGTGGTAATTATGTCGTTGCATTGCAAATACAACCAATACATCATTTGTTTGTTCAGGCTGAAGTTGGCCGATGTGTAGGAGTTTGCTGATAAGAAAGGCAAACGATAGGGAAATGTGGGCCGTAATGCAGTGAATTCATACATTAATTCTTTCGATAAATTACTGATCATGTTATTAGATAAAGGCTGGGCGTCGTTAGGGAAATATAATTTTCATGGTTAAATGTTGGAATGAGCTGTTATGTTGTCAACGCTTCGAGAGTACACAAACTGTGTCATTATGGAAATTAGTTTGTTTTATGCAATTAAACAGATCAGGAATAAGTGGTTTACCTTTCTTAGCATTTGAAAAGTTATGTGATGGAAATCGATACCCAAGGAGAGATATCATGATAGGTGAAGTTTGCAATTTGAAAACAAGTCTTAATTGTCGGGGCATTATGCAGAATAACATTGGTATTTGATGTTCGGAAATTGTAAAACTTGACTGGAGTATGCGTTTTAGGAAGTGTATCAATGGAAGCGTTAGTCTATGGGGATAGTTTGGGAATAGAATGATGATTGGGGGAATGTTGATATGTGCAGTTGTGGCATCAGGGCTTGGAGATTACATAATATGTGATATAAATGAAATTGTAATGAGTCGTGCAATGAAACTCGTCAGGAATACGTGCATTAAATCTTCCTTCGTTTTAAAAGTGAACTGGTGTTAATCCGTGAAAAAACATATTTTTGATAAGGGAACGGCAGACATTTGTGTGGCTGAGTAAATGAAATTCCAATTGTGATATTCAAAATTATTCATAAAAACCATAATTACCGAGGGATTTTGACGGGAGACGTTTTAAAACGTTCTTAAAATTAAAACATACGTTAGTGTGGAGTTTCATAGCCTTAGAGTTAATAGTATCAATAATATCCTATTTTGTGCCTGACCGTTTGCTAAACCTCAACTTTCAATATCAACATTATGTCCTATAAACCGTAAAAACCAGCGGATTTCCATGGGGCTACTTTTAAAACGACAGGAAAATGAAGGCAATTATTCGTGACGAATTTCAGTGCGACGGATTTAATAGCTTTAAAAAATATGTGAAGCCCAGGAGCTGACAAAATGCAATTTCAATTGCCATACACAAAATTATTTATAAAAATCTTAATTACCGAGGGATTATGTTGGGAGACGTTTATAATCGTAGATAATATTGAAGCATTCATAAGTGTAGAGTTTCATAGCCCTAGAGTTAGTAATTTCAAAAATATCCCATTTCAAGTGCCTGATATATTGCAAGGGATGAATTTCCAATATACACATTATATCTCATAAACCGTTAGAAGCATCGGATTTTGATGGGACAGGTTTTAAAACGATAGGAGAAATAAGGCAATTGTTGGTGACGAGTGTCAGTGCGATTGAATCAATGGTTTAATTAATATGTTACAATGTGTGAATGACAAAATGACATTAAATGTGTCACACTCAAAATTATTCATAAAAACCATAATTACCGAGGGATTTTGACGGGATGCGTTTTAAAACGTTAACAATAATAAAACATACGTTAGTATCGAGTTTCGTAGCGTTAGAATAATTAGTTTAAAAAATATTCAAGTTGAAGTGACTGAAATATTGCAGAGGCTAAATATTGAATAACAACATTATGTCCTATAAACAGTGAAAACCAGCGGATTTTAGTGGGACAAGTTTTAAAACAATAGGAGAAATAAGGCAATTGTTGGTGACGAGTGTCAGTGCGATTGAATCAATGGTTTAATGAATATGTTACAATGTGTGAATGACAAAATGACATTAAATGTGTCACACTCAAAATTATTCATAAAAACCGTATTTACCGAGGGATTTTGACGGGATGCGTTTTAAAACGTTAACATTAGTAAAACATACGTTACTGTCGAGTTTCGTATCGTTAGAATAATTAGTTTTAAAAATATTCCAGTAGAAGTGCCTGAAATATTGCAGAGGCTAAATATTGAATTACAACATTATGTCCTATAAACAGTGAAAACCAGCGGATTTTGGTGGGACAAGTTTTAAAACAATAGGAGAAATAAGGCAATTGTTGGTGACGAGTGTCAGTGCGATTGAGTCAATGGTTTAATTGATATGTTACAATGTGTGAATGACAAAATGACATTAAATGTGTCAAACTCAAAATTTTTCATAAAAACCATAATTACCGAGGGATTTTGACGGGATGCGTTTTAAAACGTTAACAATAATGAAACATACGTTAGTGTCGAGTTTCGTAGCGTTAGAATAATTAGTTTGAAAAATATTCCAGTTGAAGTGACTGAAATATTGCAGAGGCTAAATATTGAATAACAACATTATGTCCTATAAACAGTGAAAACCAGCGGATTTTGGTGGGACAAGTTTTAAAACAATAGCAGAAATAAGGCAATTGTTGGTGACGAGTGTCAGTGCGATTGAGTCAATGGTTTAATTGATATGTTACAATGTGTGAATGACAAAATGACATTAAATGTGTCACACTCAAAATTATTCATAAAAACCATAATTACCGAGGGATTTTGACGGGATGCGTTTTAAAACGTTAACAATAATAAAACATACGTTAGTGTCGAGTTTCGTAGCGTTAGAATAATTAGTTTGAAAAATATTCCAGTTGAAGTGACTGAAATATTGCAGAGGCTAAATATTGAATAACAACATTATGTCCTATAAACAGTGAAAACCAGCGGATTTTGGTGGGACAAGTTTTAAAACAATGGGAGAAATAAGGCAATTGTTGGTGACGAGTGTCAGTGCGATTGAGTCAATGGTTTAATTGATATGTTACAATGTGTGAATGACAAAATGACATTAAATGTGTCACACTCAAAATTATTCATAAAAACCATAATTACCGAGGGATTTTGACGGGATGCGTTTTAAAACGTTAACAATAATAAAACATACGTTAGTGTCGAGTTTCGTAGCGTTAGAATAATTAGTTTGAAAAATATTCCAGTTGAAGTGACTGAAATATTGCAGAGGCTAAATATTCAATAACAACGTTATGTCCTATAAACAGTGAAAACCAGCGGATTTTGGTGGGACAAGTTTTAAAACAATAGGAGAAATAAGGCAATTGTTGGTGACGAGTGTCAGTGCGATTGAATTAATGGTGTAATTAATATGTTACAATGTGTGTATGACAAAATGACATTAAATGTGTCACACTCAAAATTATTCATAAAAACCATAATTACCGAGGGATTTTGACGGGATGCGTTCTAAAACGTTAACAATAGTAAAACATACATTAGTGTCGAGTTTCGTATCGTTAGAATAATTAGTTTAAAAAATATTCCAGTTGAAGTGACTGAAATATTGCAGAGGCTATATATTGAGTAACAACATTATGTCCTATAAACAGTGAAAACCAGCGGATTTTGGTGGGACAAGTTTTAAAACGATAGGAGAAATAAGGCAATTGTTGGTGACGAGTGTCAGTGCGATTGAATCAATGGTTTAATTAATATGTTACAATGTGTGAATGATAAAATGACATTAAATGTGTCACACTCAAAATTATTCATAAAAACCATAATTACCGAGGGATTTTGACGGGATGCGTTTTAAAACGTTAACAATAATAAAACATACGTTAGTATCGAGTTTCGTAGCGTTAGAATAATTAGTTTAAAAAATATTCAAGTTGAAGTGACTGAAATATTGCAGAGGCTAAATATTGAATAACAACATTATGTCCTATAAACAGTGAAAACCAGCGGATTTTAGTGGGACAAGTTTTAAAACAATAGGAGAAATAAGGCAATTGTTGGTGACGAGTGTCAGTGCGATTGAATCAATGGTTTAATGAATATGTTACAATGTGTGAATGACAAAATGACATTAAATGTGTCACACTCAAAATTATTCATAAAAACCGTATTTACCGAGGGATTTTGACGGGATGCGTTTTAAAACGTTAACAATAGTAAAACATACGTTACTGTCGAGTTTCGTATCGTTAGAATAATTAGTTTTAAAAATATTCCAGTAGAAGTGACCGAAATATTGCAGAGGCTAAATATTGAATTACAACATTATGTCCTATAAACAGTGAAAACCAGCGGATTTTGGTGGGACAAGTTTTAGAACAATAGGAGAAATAAGGCAATTGTTGGTGAAGAGTGTCAGTGCGATTGAATTAATGGTTTAATTAATATGTTACACTCCCTGGCTGTCGACATGAAATTCCTAGGGTCAAACTCAATATTATTTATAAAAACCATAATTACCGAGGGATTTTGACGGGATACCTTTTAAAACGTTAACAACAGTAAAACATACATTAGTGTCGAGTTTCGTATCGTTAGAATAATTAGTTTAAAAAATATTCCAGTTGAAGTGACTGAAATATTGCAGAGGCTAAATATTGAATAACAACATTATGTCCTATAAACAGTGAAAACCAGCGGATTTTGGTGGGACAAATTTAAAAACAATAGGAGAAATAAGGCAATTGTCGGTGACGAGTGTCAGTGCGATTGAGTCAATGGTTTAATTAATATGTTACAATGTGTGTATGACAAAATGACATTAAATGTGTCATACTCAAAATTATTCATAAAAACCATAATTACCGAGGGATTTTGACGGGATGCGTTTTAAAACGTTAACAATAGTAAAACGTACGTTAGTGTCGAGTTTCGTAGCGTTAGAATAATTAGTTTAAAAAATATTCCAGTTGAAGTGACCGAAATATTGCAGAGGCTAAATATTGAATAACAACATTATGTCCTATAAACAGTGAAAACCAGCGGATTTTGGTGGGACAAGTTTTAGAACAATAGGAGAAATAAGGCAATTGTTGGTGAAGAGTGTCAGTGCGATTGAATTAATGGTTTAATTAATATGTTACACTCCCTGGCTGTCGACATGAAATTCCTAGGGTCAAACTCAATATTATTTATAAAAACCATAATTACCGAGGGATTTCGACGGGATACGTTTTAAAACGTTAACAATAGTAAAACATACATTAGTGTCGAGTTTCGTATCGTTAGAATAATTAGTTTAAAAAATATTCCAGTTGAAGTGACTGAAATATTGCAGAGGCTAAATATTGAATAACAACATTATGTCCTATAAACAGTGAAAACCAGCGGATTTCAGTGGGACAAATTTAAAAACAATAGGAGAAATAAGGCAATTGTTGGTGAAGAGTGTCAGTGCGATTGAATCAATGGTTTAATTAATATGTTACAATGTGTGTATGACAAAATGACATTAAATGTGTCACACTCAAAATTATTCATAAAAACCATAATTACCGAGGGATTTTGACGGGATGCGTTTTAAAACGTTAACAATAGTAAAACATACGTTAGTGTCGAGTTTCGTATCGTTAGAATAATTAGTTTAAAAAATATTCCAGTAGAAGTGCCTGAAATATTGCGGAGGCTAAATATTCAATAACAACATTATGTCCTATAAACAGTGAAAACCAGCGGATTCTGGTGGGACAAGTTTTAGAACAATAGGAGAAATAAGGCAATTGTTGGTGAAGAGTGTCAGTGCGATTGAATTAATGGTTTAATTAATATGTTACACTCCCTGGCTGTCGACATGAAATTCCTAGGGTCAAACTCAATATCATTTATAAAAACCATAGTTACCGAGGGATTTCGACGGGATACGTTTTAAAACGTTAACAATAGTAAAACATACATTAGTGTCGAGTTTCGTATCGTTAGAATAATTAGTTTAAAAAATATTCCAGTTGAAGTGACTGAAATATTGCAGAGGCTAAATATTGAATAACAACATTATGTCCTATAAACAGTGAAAACCAGCGGATTTCAGTGGGACAAATTTAAAAACAATAGGAGAAATAAGGCAATTGTTGGTGAAGAGTGTCAGTGCGATTGAATCAATGGTTTAATTAATATGTTACAATGTGTGTATGACAAAATGACATTAAATGTGTCACACTCAAAATTATTCATAAAAACCATAATTACCGAGGGATTTTGACGGGATGCGTTCTAAAACGTTAACAATAGTAAAACATACATTAGTGTCGAGTTTCGTATCGTTAGAATAATTAGTTTAAAAAATATTCCAGTTGAAGTGACTGAAATATTGCAGAGGCTATATATTGAGTAACAACATTATGTCCTATAAACAGTGAAAACCAGCGGATTTTGGTGGGACAAGTTTTAAAACAATAGGAGAAATAAGGCAATTGTCGGTGACGAGTGTCAGAGCGATTGAATTAATGGTTGAATTAATATTTTTCAATCTCAGGCTGACAACATGAAATTCCTAGAATCAAACTCAATATCATTTATAAAAACCATAGTTACCGAGGGATTTTGATGGGAGACGTTTTAAAACGTTCTTAAAGTGAAAACAAACATTATTGAGTAGTATCATAGTCTCTGAATGAATACTTTCAAAATACGCCATTTTTTGGGTTGTAAGTAAGCGAAGACAAGAAAATTAAGACAAATATTCGTGACAAGTGTCAGTGCAACGGAGTAAATAGTTTTAAAAATGTGTTACAGTTGCTAATGAGTTAATCAAATTTCCATTTTCATACTCAAAATTATTTCTAAAAACCATAAATACCGTGGGATTTGGACGGGAGACGTTTCAAAACTTAGGTGTATTCAAAAAGAACATTATTGCGGAGTTCCGTAGCCACAGAATGAATACTTTGAAAAATATCCCATATTATGTGTCTGACAGCAAATGCTGATTTTTCAATATCAACGTTATGTCATATGAACAGTAAAAACCAGTGAATTTTGATGGGACCGGTTTTAAAACGACAAGGAAATTAAGGCAATTATTCGTGACTAGTGTCAGTGCGACTGATTCCATGGTTTAAGAAATATATTGTAATCCGTTGCTGACAAAAACAAATTTCCAATGCCATACTCCAAATTATTCATAAAAAGCAATAATTACCGAGGGATTTGGACGGGAGACGTTTTAGAACGTGAATATAAATTGAAACAAACATTATCGTGGACCTTCAGTGCGACGGAATTGAAAATTTCAACAATGTTCCATGCTCTGTGCCCGTCACATTGCAAAGTGTCCGTTTAAACTCAACAGGTGAGCGTGGAAACCACACTTCCGGTCGGATTTTCACGAGGCACGTTTTAAAACGTGCAGAAAAATGACACAATTAATTATTTGGAGACAAAGTTCGACAGAATAATAGCTACGTTAATGCCACATACGTGGCTACTGCGACAGCGCACGATGTATTCGTCGTAGGCGTGTGACATTTCGTCATAACATGCAGATTGTCACTTCATGCATTGCAATAGGGATATGTGAAGTTCGAAAGGAATAACTCCGAAGTCGTACTCGCTCTTTTCCTTCGTAATTCCGCATTCAGACAGTGAAATGCATCGGAAATATTGACAAACGAAGTAACTCAAAGGAAAATTGATTTGCCAAAAGAGGTAATTGTAAGAATGCCGAAACAACAAATACCACGTTTCAGGAAATAGCAAAGTTAGGTTTCAAACTTGGACATTACCGTAGAGAGTGGAATTAATCCACAGAACAATGTACGAAAAACGAACAAAGGGAAAGTTATCGATCGGCGATGTGAAGAGTACATCTTTTCCCTTGCACGTCCGTATTCACGAATACACGTTTCCTGCGGGAAAGACACATCATTTCCAATCCCGAAGTGGCGTGTGGTAATTTAAGTAATACGTGTAACGCGCCACGTCGTCACAATGTTGTAGGGAACGGTAATTCATTTTCACAAAAGTCATTCAAAATCAGCCTTCTCACACACAGAAAATCGCAGTCATCAATTTCCAGAATCGCACGCAAGACCAGAAATATCCTGCGACTCGAGTATGGAAAAGCCAGTCTCACTCGACAATCCCTCCCGTCGAGGCGTAATTTTTTTTTCACCAACCTTTCGCAATCCCTGCCCAGGAATCAAATTCACCACATTCCCCCCAGAATAGGCACAGAAAGCGCACGGAGTGAAACGAACGGGGCGAACCGAAAACCGTAGGAGCGTCAAACGGAGTCATTCCATTTCCTTCGAATATCACGATTCGCGGCGCAATCGGAGCACTCTCGCGACATTCAGCCCCCGCCGGAAAGGGGAAACGATAATCGAGTGCCGCCGTTTGCGGAATAACGGCACGAGAACAAAAATTATGGACATTCGTCCGCTTCTCCCGGGGATCGCGGGTTCGCGGCAGCGCGAACGATCGCAGTCGCACGCGGAAAGAGTGATTTCGGCGTCGCGAAAAGGCGAGATCGAGGGAAACAGTCGCGTTTCGGCGACGCCGAAGTGGCGTCTCGATCGTCGATCGAAATCGCCGCAAACTCGGATCGAAAAGTGCAACAGACGAATGCACAACCGCGGATCGAGTCGTCGCGACACGACGCCGATCCGTCCGACAGGCACATCTTCCGACCATCGTTCTCCGTCCGCGGGGCGCCGTCCAGACCGGCGCCGGCGTGCCGGCACACGCAGGAAGGTTCAGAGAAACGGCGAGGCAGGTCGCCGATCGACCACGCGAACCCGCGACGCCACGGCGACACTTTAATTATCGGGTCGGAAGGCGCGCCGGTGACATGCCGTATTTCGCTCGGGCGCCGCGGCGCCCGCGACGTTCCGGTCGCCGACGGCGGGCCGCCCGCGCGCGGCCGGGACTGTCGCCTCGCGCGTCGAGATCGGACGCCGACGTCGGAGCCGCCGGCGCCGTCCGAAACGATAAAGTGCGAGACGAAGTCGAGTACAAAGATTCGAAGGAGAACGCCGACGACAAGTTCGACAGCGGCGAACGCGCTCCGAAATGGTACGATATCTCGAAGGTGGGAAACGCGAAATTTTGAAAATTTTCATACCTCTCGTCCGAGACCATGGCAGACGCTACCGCAGCAGCCGCAGCAGCGCCCCCGGCGGCCCAGCCGTCCGGCACCGCAGCCGTCAAGCCCCTGCCCGCCGCCTCCGCAGCATCCAAGAAGGCCAGCAAGGGCGCCGCCTCCAAGAAGGCCCGCGCAAAGCCCTCGCATCCACCGACCTCCGAGATGGTCAACAACGCCGTCAAGAGCCTCAAGGAACGCGGCGGCTCCTCCCTCCAGGCCATCAAGAAGTACATCGCCGCCTCCTACAAGGTCGACGCCGAGAAGCTCTCCCCCTTCATCAAGAAGTACCTCAAGTCCGCCGTCACCTCCGGCACACTCGTACAGACCAAGGGCAAGGGAGCGTCGGGGTCCTTCAAGCTGAGCTCCACCACGCTGAAGGACAAGGCTGCACCCGCTGCAGCCAAGGCGAAGAAGACCGCAGCCAAGAAGACCGCCGCGGCCAAGAAGCCGAAGCCCGCGAAGAAGGAGAAGGCTGCCACCAAGCGGTCCGCGCCCAAGGAGCGCTCCAAGTCCGCGCCTCCTGCGAAGAAGGCAAAGAAAGCAGACAAGCCCAAGAAGAAGCCCGCAGCAGCCAAGCCAGCGGCGAAGGCAGCAAAGTCCCCATCGAAGGCAAAGAAGGCGCCCACCAAGCCCAAGGCGCCCAAGCCCAAGAAGACGCCCACCAAGCCCAAGCCCGCGGCAGCAAAGAAGGCCGCCGCCGCCCCCAAGAAGAAGTGAGCGACCGAACCTCGCAGGTTCACCGAACTTCGATGTACGCGAAGTTCAATTTAGGCCCTCTTAAGGGCCATCAAGTCATACAGATGACTATTTTCCATGCTTAAAACAAAATTCCAAACTCCTTCACCTTACCCAATAAAGTTTCAAACCTTACCCATTGAAGGAAATGAGTAGATGGACAATATTCCTTCTACAAAACCGCTAATTTTACGTCAAATTAATGCACCTTCCATTGAAGGTTGTCAGATAATTTTTTGGCAGTAAAAATTTACCTATGAACCTAAGTTTCGAAAGAGACGTCTGCTGCAGCAGAAAGCCTGATTGCTCAAAAGAATGAAGTATTTGCGTTTCACATATTTGCAACCAAGACGGTCGATTGTTGAAAACAATGAAATCTTGGCGAATGTCATTGTTGCATTAGTATTTTCCGTGACAAAACTGCTGGCGGAAAACAATCGTCGCGCATGGCAACATCTCCTGACGACATTTTTTGAGTTCGAGAGATGCCTACATTGTCGTAACTCGATAAACGATTGAGTGTACTCCTGACTTTGTTATTCTGAAAGAACTTCGAAATTTCCGTTACTTATGAAATTTAAATTGCCATTCTGTAAAGATAACATTTTCCGTCAGGAAACTGCCAGGATGCCAAGCACTCCATCTGCAAAAAAACATCTTTTCATAAGTTATATTCATACCTTCCAGTATTTTTCTATACTATTTTTCATTAGTTAATTATAATTATCATTAATTACAACTTTATTATTTTTTCATTCTCTTTCAGCTTTTCTTTATGAAATATTATTTCATTCTCGTCGATGAAAGCAATGGGAAACAATCGTCTGTATGACGTCTAGTCCTGAAAAGGACTTTTGTTTTTGTGCCGACAAGAAGTCGACAGCGACGACGATCTAAGCGCGCTCTCCGCGGATACGGCGTGCCAGCTGGATGTCCTTTGGCATGATGGTGACGCGCTTGGCGTGGATGGCGCACAGGTTGGTGTCCTCGAAAAGACCCACGAGGTAGGCCTCGGACGCCTCCTGCAAAGCCATTACGGCGGAGCTCTGGAAGCGGAGGTCGGTCTTGAAGTCCTGGGCGATCTCACGGACCAGGCGCTGGAAGGGCAGCTTGCGGATCAGAAGCTCGGTGCTCTTCTGGTATCTCCTGATCTCTCGGAGGGCCACGGTACCTGGGCGATACCTGTGGGGCTTCTTCACTCCACCGGTGGCCGGCGCGCTCTTGCGAGCGGCCTTGGTGGCCAGCTGCTTCCTGGGGGCTTTGCCTCCGGTCGACTTACGGGCTGTCTGCTTGGTACGTGCCATTTTCCTGTCGGGAAAGTAACTGAAGCGGCCGATTTCTCGACCCAATATATTGGCATGAGTGTGTAGACTCTTACATGTGCCGAAATGTGATTGGCTGAGAGTGCGAGACCGTCGAAAGACGTTATAAAAAGAAAGCAGAACGTGGCGCAACCACGACTCTCTCACCGAGACAGCAGCAACATGACTGGACGTGGCAAGGGAGGAAAAGGCTTGGGGAAAGGAGGCGCCAAGCGTCATCGCAAGGTTCTTCGCGACAACATCCAGGGCATCACCAAGCCAGCCATTCGCCGTTTGGCCCGCCGTGGAGGAGTCAAGCGTATCTCCGGACTCATCTACGAGGAGACCCGCGGTGTCCTCAAGGTGTTCCTGGAGAACGTGATCCGTGACGCCGTCACCTACACCGAACACGCCAAGAGGAAGACCGTTACCGCCATGGACGTCGTGTACGCCCTCAAGCGCCAGGGACGCACCCTGTACGGATTCGGTGGTTAGATTTCCATCGTGGCAGCAGCCCATTACATCTGGCAGCTGCATCATCGAATAACAAAGGTCCTTTTCAGGACCATAGAACATGCAGGATATTATTTGCCATTGCTTAAACACGTCGCAATCACAGAAATGTGATGTCAACGATAACAAATGAAATATCAGGTAATGATGGAGTGTAAATAAAAGAACATCAATGGAATACAACTTATTTTGTCACTAATCACAAAATTAAGTAAGTTATTATGCTATTAAACCTAATACGTTCATCCATACTGAAAGTTCATTTAGTAAACTGCTGAGGGACGATCAATGTGTTTTTTTTATCCATCCAAGTTAAGCGACTTCAACAATAATGGTCGCTCAGTGTTCCATTCCCAGTACTAATTGTTGCAGTTTCAAGCGGCACAAGCCGTTGCCATTGTCGTCTATTGATAGTGTGTTGCGTTACTTAGCAACGACCAAATGCCTTCATCGCTTTTGTAACAATTCTTCGGCCGAATGCGGTGATTGTGACATATTGTTAGACATCGCCTATCAGTTACTTAGAAACGCACTGCTGCCAACATATTTTAAATTTGCTACATAGTATCGCGACTTTTTTGCTACTTTGGATATCCATTCAAATGTGTTCCTTGACACATTGTTATGCATCATTAATTAAGAAACGCACAGCTGCCACAATGTTTTCAAATTTCTACATAGTAGCGCTACGTTTTCCTTGCATTGCATATCATTTCCACTGTTTTACTTTTTCACAGCGAAGCTATACTAGATCAACAATTTTTTCACTTCATTACACTTCACCCGTCAATATTATTAAATGTATTATAATTATCTACAAGCATTACTACTTGACAACTCGATTCACCTACATGACAAATGGAAAGTAATTTCTAGACTATTTTTCGTGCGTATTTTGGGAAGTATACCAATTTTTGACATAGTCGTAAGACTGACAGACCTTGATGGTTTGCGGTCCTAAAAAGGACCATTTTTTATTCTCTTCCAAGAAAGAGATCGCTTAAGCCTTCTTCTCGGTCTTCTTGGGCAGAAGCACGGCCTGGATGTTGGGCAAGACACCACCCTGGGCGATGGTGACGCCTGAGAGGAGCTTGTTCAACTCCTCGTCGTTACGGATGGCCAGTTGGAGGTGACGAGGGATGATCCTAGTCTTCTTGTTGTCACGGGCGGCGTTACCGGCCAACTCCAAAACTTCTGCGGCGAGGTACTCCATGACGGCGGCCAGGTACACGGGGGCACCGGCACCGACACGCTCGGCGTAGTTGCCCTTGCGGAGAAGACGGTGAATACGTCCCACGGGGAACTGAAGTCCGGCCCTGCTGGAACGGGACTTGGACTTCCCCTTGACTTTGCCTCCCTTTCCTCGTCCGGACATGATGAATCAAGTTGTTTTCGGCGCTACGGTGCAGACCTCACGACGAATCGTTGACAGCGGACAGCTCCCCGTGTGGTTTATACATATTCTGGGCTGCCGCTGGCCGGTGCCTCAGCCTAATCGACCAATCGCGAATCGGCTGGTCCTGCCTCTACGGGTTATAAACTGACCCAGGATTTTTCAGATACATCTCCCAGCCGCCATCGGCCCCAAATGTTCATAATGATTCCTGGAAGAGTCAACTGAAAGGTTGGCTCTCCGGGCTCATTAAAAAAATCATTGCCCCGGAACAGGGCAAATCCAGAATGGACATCTTAATAGAAGAAGTCATCGCAGGCGCCATGATCCTCCTCAATGGATTATAAAAACAGAACAGTCCACAATCTCCGAATACTGTCCTGGAACGCGGGCAGCCTTCGGCCAAAAACCCAGGAATTCAAACACCTAGTCCACAGCAATCAACCGGACATTTTCCTCGTGCAAGAAACGTGGCTCAAACAGAGAGATGCTTTTTCAGTCCCAAACTACAACATCAGAAGACAGGACCGCGCTGAAGGGACAAGTGGAGGCGGTGTGATGCTTGGCTACAAGAAGTCCTTATCAGAAACGCCACTACAGTCACCAACCACCGAAAGACTGGAAATTGTCGGCTCTAAATTCTCCACTTGCAACGGCAGTATCGATGTTTGGAGTGCCTACCTCCCCCCCCGACAGCATGGAATCAGCCGCACCGATCTTGACGCCATTGCATCTGTACTAACTAACACCGCAATCATCGGCGGTGACCTCAACTGTAAACACGTTGCCTGGGGATGCCGCATCACAAACTCAAGAGGACGAGATCTGCATCATGCAGAGCTAACAGTCCCGTTCACTATTCTCCCACCACCAAACCCCACCCACATCTCTGCCGATCCCAACCGTTCAGCTGACATACTAGATCTCTTCCTTACCAAAAACCTTTCTCCATTCCTCTTGCCTACAACTCTTCCACAACTTTCATCTGATCATATCCCGATTTCAATTTCATTACCTCTCTCATACCCGATGACTCTTCCTTCCCCTATAGTGAACTGGGACAAATTTACAGCCTGTGCCTCGAAGGTCATTCTTCCCGACCCACGCACCTGCAGCACCACCGAGGATCTTGAAGACCATGTAACCCTCCTAAACAACAGTTTAAACCACTGCATTGCTGAAGCTTCTTTCACGCCCAAACCTTCTCCCCTCATTGACGACTCTCTGCCGCCGTCAGTTCTCCCGCTGATGCAGCGCCGAAACAACGCACTTCTCCGCTGGAGAAGAACTCACGATCCAGCTATGCGGAATCTCTACAAAGCACTACGCAACCGAGTTACCAGTCTCATCAGGGACCACCGTCAAAAGTCTTGGGATAATAAAATCGCCTCTCTGAGCCATAAGGACCATTCCGTCTGGCAACTAGCGCGTTCCTTAAAAAATAGAAAAACCCCTTCTCCTCCTGTCGATTTCGGTACCTCACAAGCGGCCACCGATCAACAGAAAGCCGACAAGTTTGCGGAACTGCTTGCAGAAACTTTCCGGGACTCAGAAGATTCAGACATGGCGGAAGATTGCCAAATTTCCTACTCCTCCGTTCTCCAATGTCCTACACCGCCTTTTCCGCCGGTCTCTCCATCAGAGCTCCAATCCATCGTCAAGCAGATGCCGAAAAAGAAAGCCCCAGGCCCGGACCTCTTCTCCAACCACCTGATCAAGCAACTGCCTCCAAACTATACCATGTTCCTCAGACACCTCTTAAACTCCTGCCTCAAGCTATCCTACTTCCCCAAACCTTGGAAGACCGCCAAGGTCATTCACATCCCAAAGCCGGGAAAGTCTCCACGGGACCCGAATAACTTCCGACCAATTAGTCTTCTATCGGCATTTGGCAAAATCCTGGAGAAGACTATCCTAAATCGCCTGCTACCTGAGCTCATCGACAACGCCATCATTCGTGACGAACAAGCTGGTTTCCGCACTGGTCACTCCACTTCCCACCAGATTACCAGGCTCGTGGAATACATTCAACTAGGATATAACATGAAAAAATACATCGTTGGCGTATTCCTCGATCAGTCGAAGGCATTTGACCGTGTCTGGCATCAAGGACTTATACACAAACTCCACACCTCCCCCGTCTCCTCATACCTCACCAAAATTATTTTATCCTACCTAACTGACCGTACCTTCTTTTCATCCTTTTCCAATTCAAAATCCAAATTATACCCTATCAACTCTGGCGTTCCCCAAGGATCACTCCTCTCCCCTACCCTATTTAACTTGTATATCAACGATTTGCCATCCCATCCAAACACCGATACCTACCTTTATGCAGACGACCTCGCCATTCTCTCCAAGTCCTTTGATCCAGACACGGCCGCCGACCACATCCAGGATCATCTAGATGACGTGGAAGAATGGATGTCCACATGGAAACTTCAGCTGAATCCAACCAAAAGCCAGGTCATGCAATTTGCACGCAAGAGGAAAAAATCCCTGTCCACGCCAATTTATTACGGGAACAAAAGGATCGTCCGAAGTGCCACCACCAAATTTCTGGGCATCACCCTAGATGAGAAACTCACCTGGAGCGCCAACACATCCGAAGCCATCCGGAAGGCAAGAGGCGCAACAGCGGCAATTTACCCGCTACTAAAAAGCCAGCACCTGGCGCTGGACACCAAGAAATTGCTGTTCACGGCAATGATCCGACCGTATCTAACCTATGGCTACCCGGCTTGGGGATCAATAGCACACACACACCTACACAAACTAACAGTGTTACAAAACAAGGTCTTAAGGACCATCACGGGCGCCCCCTGGTTCGTCCGCAACCAATACATTCACGACAACCTCAAAATTAAAACACTTACACAATGCCTACACGACATAGCCAAATCCTTCGAACACTCTCTACACAGAACAAACAACACGCTACTCACACCAATTTGGAACTACGAAGAAAACCCACACTTTAAATACAACAGACCCAAAAGAGCCATTACACATCCAAACCGCTAAACAAAATTGACTAATTAACCACAAATCACACAAACGCCATTCTATACTAAAACCCAACTCGCCGATTACCAGCTGATGCTGAATATCGTGACATTAACGAATACGTTAACCAGAAATGCGATGCGATGCGTCAGATACATCTCGCTGCTACGCAACGTTGATACCAACATGCCACCCAAGACTAGCGGAAAGGCTGCCAAGAAGGCCGGCAAGGCCCAGAAGAACATCTCCAAGGGAGACAAGAAGAAGAAGCGCAGGAGGAAGGAGAGCTACGCAATCTACATCTACAAGGTGTTGAAGCAGGTCCACCCTGACACCGGTATCTCCTCCAAGGCCATGAACATCATGAACTCCTTCGTCAACGACATCTTCGAGAGGATCGCCGCCGAGGCTTCCCGTCTCGCTCACTACAACAAGCGCTCCACCATCACCTCCAGGGAGGTGCAGACCGCCGTCAGGCTCCTGCTCCCCGGTGAACTGGCCAAGCACGCCGTGTCTGAGGGCACCAAGGCTGTGACCAAGTACACCAGCTCCAAGTAAATTACTTGGTAGCGCCCCAACGGCCCTTTTTAGGGCCCTACATCATTCAGTGTGATGTTTCCATTGCTTACTTCAACGACAAAAACGAAGTTCCACTTTAAAATTCACAACGGTAGTCCATATCTCATTTTTAGTGCTCAGAAGGTCCTAATTTTTATGATTAATCCTTGGTTGCCATAGCAACAGATTGTTGATCATTCATCAGTTATTTCATTCCAACAGTCTGTGATTGTTGCCGTCGCATTGTCAAAGCGAAGTGTGACGGTGTCTCCGGGCTCTCTCAAATGTTCAAGTTCAAAAGTCGTTTTTCCACGAGCGTAACAGATACAATGTTCCCACAAATTAATAATTTATGCAACATTATTTTCTCTTTCCTTATCTTCATGGCAGATGTTTTTCCTTTCCCTCTATCGCGTACATGAATTTCTACTATCGCTATATGTAAAGTCCTCCGTAACGTCTCCACAGTTCCTCGTTGCATGACAATCCGTCCAGTGCGTTCAAATTTTGTCTACTTGCAGCCGCACGAGACGATCGTTAATGTTATTTCCTTGTTATGACAACAAAAGGCACTTTGTTACTCAGAAAACTGGTGGGACAGTTTCTCTTACGTCAAACCGTTTGTCCGTTATTCCATCATTTTCAGTTCACTCCATATTCCACGTTGGCAGCCCATTGTAATCCATCTTCGAAAGCCTCTACTTTGTCACGGGAGGTCCGCGCTTCAGCTGTCTTCCTTTCCGCAACATTTATGAAAACTAACTCTTACAGATCCATTTCCGAAACTGATACTTTTGAAATGGAATTTATGCGCCGTTGATGCTCAATTTCATTCCTGTATGACATTTAACTCCAAATTGTTACAAAGTCAGATAGTGAACTATCGAATCTAATCACCGAATGAGTATAACATTCTTCAAAAGCCATACATATCTTCGCCAACGGCCATACCACGTTGAATACACCGGTTCTCGTCCGATCACCGAAGTTAAGCAACGTCGGGCCCGGATAGTACTTGGATGGGTGACCGCCTGGGAACACCGGGTGCTGTTGGTATCACTTTTTATTTTTTTCCCCTATCCTTATGAGAACTAATTACAAGTTATTCACCACATGCATGCGTTGAAGGATGTGCATTGCATTTTCTTTTACGTGAAATGGCAGTACTCCCACTTCCTTCAAGTGAAACGATTGAAACACGCCACTTCAGTTTTCCCAGTTAACTTTTCCTTATCGCGCAGAACGCTGCCTTTGTGCAGTCCATGCCATTTCTTAGGCCCATACCATTCCTTCCGTATTCTACACGTAAGTTACTTACATCGTACATACTGAAAAAAATCATTTCGCTCGAGTAAATTCCGTAAGTATAGTAAATGACATCTCATGAAGGAAACGTCGGTGATTACAGCGAAAATTATATTGTTCCACGAACGATCGATATAACTTTTTTATTCACCACTCTTGGATAATATATTTCTGTTCCTAGGTTGATACATTCGTTGTCATTCGTAGAGAAACCGCGCTTAAAACAGTCAAGCCCGGAAAATTTACATAAAGTAATGTAACGCCGAACAATGTACTTCTCGAAATTATTCCTTGAGAGAACTGCTTTTCCTGTCTGCATTCCATAATGCTCCATTTCCTGCGAATCCATTTTTAAAATGAAATGCATACCCAAAATAATTTCGATCATGAAACAGTTGACACAACAACAGGCGACATTCACTAAGCGATGGGAGCTGAAAGAAATCGCCATTACAGTAACAAGCACACCGTTGCTACAGACATTTTTCAGAAACACATTTTCAAATATCGAGTACATGAAATAACGGAATTGAGAGACACTAAAGCACATCCAACTACTGCGGGAAACTGGCAACTATTAAACTTAAAAAAATATTTTAACTCAGCTACCACGAGCTATGCATTGCCAGAAAATGCCGAGAAAAATTCTTTAAAAAAAGAAGACGAAGGTCAATTTGTGAAATGCTTTCAACGATTAGTATTCTCCTTTAAGATTTTCTGGAAACGAAAATTAATTCATAGCGTAATAATTAAAACCCTGCTACGTGCGATTCCCTTCATTAACCGGATCGGCTATTGATCATTCATCATTCCTTTTCTTACACGTGTGTTGCGTCAAAAGGTGGAAGATACAAACGACGTAATGTCAGGTGTCACTGACAAACTTGCAACAATGTAATAATTAATCTCGTCATCCGCATCCCGGGACAAGTATTGCATCGTGAGTGCTCAAAAAGTAACACGCGCTGCCGCTAGATGGTGCGACGGAGGCCACTCCGCAGTCCGGTGCCTGCCTCGCCGGGCGCGTGCAAACACAAGTTTGAACGTTCGATCCCCCGAGGGAGAGCGCACCCGGGCTATTGTTTACGACCGAGGTCAACAATGCCAATGCATACGCTGTCGAGTCCTCGGATCTTGACTGTCTCGAACAATTACTATTAATGACAGCAATGGCACATAGCCTTTTCGTCCGAAGACGCAAAGCTTGCGTCCGTTTCGCACGTAAAACCACTTATAAATTCAATCTATGAACACATCATTGTAAACCTGCACATTTCTCATCGTTGGTGAATGTTAATTTTGACTGAAGGAAATTAAATCCGGGCAATGCTATTAACTGCCGACCACCGAGCGTCGCTCGGCGTATCGCATTTTATTTTCGCGTTCAAAACTAGCGGACCACTTCCACTCCCATACGAATTGAGTTCCTGCAAGTCTCGACACGCACACTGACTAGGCAGCCGGTATCGGGGGTGTCGAGCCTGGAGAAAAGCAAAACAAAATGCTGTCGTCCGAACTTGCGTGTCATGCGATGGATAAAATTGTGCTCCCGGAACATGAAGGACGCAATTTCTTTCTTTCATTATGTCTCGTTTACGTTGTAATGGCACGCCTGCAATCGGTTAAACGAAAAAAAAGCTTGCAGATGCATTCGAGAAATACATTAATCGCGGAGTTGTTTCGTGAACGATTCATTACATCAATTCCATTACAGATTTATTGTAACAGTTACTCATCAAACGCACGACGTCCTACGAAGCACAATTTCGACGGCCTATCAAAGACAATGAAACGCAAACGTACGATACTTACTATCGATACTTAATTCGCAACAATAAGAATTTTTCAATGCAAGCAATTAGTAGTGGTACACTTCCCACACGCAAATCGGTGCAACAACTTCAGCGTCAGTACTTGTTCAAACAATTGAAAACAACTGCAATGAAACCAGCAAACACCCGGTTGCTAAGGATAATTAGCACGTCAACAATCACATTTCTCATTCCCTTCCCCGGGAAAGACCAGCGATTATAAAGTTTGATGTAATGACATCGAGTAATTATCACCCATGGCGAAACCTTTTGAAATTTCGAGCCCCTACGGTTACCTCGTAACAATCAGTAACGCATTGAAAGAGCACAGTTTACATTTTTTCCCGAAAATCATAACACATGCGGTGTGCGAAAATGAGTGTCGAGGACTTAAAATAGTCTTCGACGCTTTGCACAATGCGTTCCCACATTTCCGATAACCAACGATGAACATAATTTTGCAAAATCACAAATAAACTTGCGTATGAGTGCCGCTACTTACAACATTTCACGGTTTCCATTCAATCATATGACAATGGCGTTTTGCTGGTCTCCAATTTCACGAGTCTGAGGAAACGTTTGTGATTTGACGTTTTACAATTAATTCCTTTTCCATATCCGATAAAATTCTTTTGGCCTCCGTGATGCTAACACTACGCTTTTCAAGTCACATGTCAACTTAACACAGCATTACCATGGAATGTTATCGTTGCCCTAATTAATTATGTAGTTCCACTGCGAAGAAGTTATGAAATATCACACAAGGAATTATATTCGGACGAAAGGCACGTTAACAATAATCAACGCCGGCTGACAGTGGAAATGCGGTGTGCACTATTCGACATCGCTGACTGCTTTCATAACAGCAGTCCAAATACATAGCATTACACTTATTATTAATCCGGATCTGCCAATGCACATAACTTCACACATACAGAGTATACGACCACGATGTAACACCGTAAACACTTCCATTAAAATATTCCGTAATAAATTTTGTGAAACCAAACAATCCGTTGCTAAGGAATTCGCGAAAAATGTTCTTCCTTCAACTCCTTCGTCAACATTTCAAACAGTGCACAGTGCCTAAGATACAAAGTGCAAGGGAAAACCATCAACGTCTTAGCACATTCAAAGGCAAACACTTTTAAATTATGCCACGATTCACTCAACTTGAAACAATTAAGGACGCCACGAGTAATTTATGTTTTCTTACGATGCACAATTAAACGCTGGGATCAATCAACCGTCATCATCGTCAAACAGTGTATTAATCACATCACAGTTCACTTTTCTACACAAAAGAGAAAGCCAAGGAATAACACAGACAACGATTATGAATGTAAAAAGTGGAAAAATAAGTAACAGCGTACTTACTCGGCTCTTCGGCTGTAGATCACAATCGCTGTTGTCAACACACTTCATTCCCGTACATTTCACTAACTTTTCCTATGCATCCAGCGACACAGACACTTTCAATCCTTTCCTCACGATTGCCAAGCGTCACAAAGAACACTACAGAACCGGCGTTATGTCAGTTACAGCTGATAAACATTATACAATTATCACTGATATTAGTTACTCGCGACGTCTTCTCACCACAGCTGCCGCAGCAAGAGCGATCGAGTGGTAATACAGATTCGGCCGCTAGATGGTGCGGGGGGAACCTCCAGCAGTCCACTGCGCGCATCGCTGTTGGGAATTAGGAATCGCGCGTGGGAAAGCAATTGGGATAATTATTCGCAACGCAGCGGCAATATGCGAATCCTTGCCATACCTAATGAACCATCGATTGTCAATTGTCGTGAACTATTAATGTTCTCCACAACAATGGCACATCGAACGACCAAATCCCCGCCTTAAAGTCGCATATAATATCGTAAATTAAGCCAAGATTCAAGCGCAATGTGGTGAACATTTGCATAATTGGAATATAGAGTACTCTTGTACCTCAAAATATCCACCAAAACGTACCGCATGATGCAGAGTCTTACGTGGTTTTCGACGATTTCCAAGCGATTTCAAACCAATATATCAAGTACGGATGTCACTGTTAACATTCGTATGGCGAAGGAAATGAT
This sequence comes from Ischnura elegans, assembly GCF_921293095.1. NCBI lineage: Eukaryota > Metazoa > Arthropoda > Insecta > Odonata > Coenagrionidae > Ischnura > Ischnura elegans. Next base: position 29,030 of record NW_025791746.1, read on the forward strand.
GTAGCAATCAGGAATTACTGAAAGAGGCAGTACAATATGGGAAATGTTTGTGAGTTTGCCTTTGACGTTTGAAAAGTAATTCCTCTACTACGTCCGATAACATTCCTTGGGCTCCGTTATGCTAACAGTTCGCTTTTAAAATCACATGTTAAGTTATCACAGCTTACCATAAAACTGCCCAAATTATTTACGTTACAATATCCCTGCCCTAATTATTTACGTTATTCCGCTGCCAAGAAAAAATGAAATAGCACAAAAGGAATTACATTCCCACGAAAGGAACGTTAAGAATAACCAACGACGCCTGACGGTAGGAATGGGACGTGTAATCGTCAACATCGTTAATTGTTCTTTCATTGCACTTGCTAGACTTAGCATTGACACGTATTACTAATCAAGATCTGCCAATTAAAATCACTTCACTCATGCAAATTTAAGGACGACGATATAACACGCTAAACACTTCCATTTAATTATTCCGTATTCACTAATGTGAAACCAGCAATCCGTTGCTAAGGAAGAAATTAGCGAAAAATATTCTTCCTTCCACTCTTTCGTCAACATTTCAAACAGTGCACAGTGCCTAACATACAAAGTGCAAGGGATAACCATCAACGCCTTAGCACAGAAAAGGCAAACAGTTTTAAATTAAGCCACGATTCACTCAACTTGTAACAATTAAGGACGCCACGAATAATTTCGGTTTTCTTAGGATACACAATTACACGTTGGGATCAATCAACCGTCATCATCGTCAAACAGTGAATTAATCACTACACAGTTTACTTTTCCACACGAAAGAGAAACGCAAGGAACAACACAGTCAACGAATACGAGCGTGAAAAGTGTTTAAATAAGTAATAGCGTACTTACTCGGCTCGCTGGTTGTGGATCACAGTATTCACCTGCACGGCTATCAGAATCGCTGTTTTCATCACACTATTGATTCTCGTGCATTTCACTCACTTTTCCTATACATCCATCGACACAGACACTTTCACTCATTTCCTCGCGTTTGCTGTGCGTCACAAAGAACACTACATAACCGGCGTTATGTGAGTAACCGCTGATAAACATGGACTAATTATAACTGATAATAATTATTCGCGTCGTCTTCTCACGACAGCTACCGCTGATCGAGTAGTAATTCAGAATCCGCCGACAGATGGCGCGGGAGGCCTTTTCGCAGTCGCTCGCCGTGGACGTCCAGAGCGGAATTTGAAATATCGTCTCTCGGTGGGATTTCTATCCCGGATTGCGACTCGGCGCAAGTATGCGAACGCTAGCCACGATGAATGATTTATCGACTCATCCGCGGTCAATTGTCGTGAAATGCGGAAAAACAAATGTTGTCATTTACAACAATGAAACACCGCACTGTATTCCAACGACGCGAAGCACGGAATATATGTAAATAATCCATTCATCAAACACAGTATCGTTTAAACGTACATGATCGGAACACGACCGCCTCGTAAATGATCATCTGCCAGTGAAGTGACGACTGTCAAGCGGTGTCTTTCCTCCGCCCGCGATTTGCATTTCATTTCGGCGTTCGGAGGGAGCGGACCGCTTCGACTCCAGGCAGGAATACACTCCGTGCGGCTGACGATTCTCGGCATCGCGGGTGCAGGGCAGGGGGCCGCGAGGCAGAGAACATCTCGGACGTAGGTGCTCGTCGCGATAACACGGATAAGCGGGGAAAGAACTCGGCTCGGTTATACCTTAGGTTAGGTGATTAGAAGTGATTCATTGATTAGCCGTAAATACCGGACCATTTCATTAGCATATCGATTCCGCGACGAATGCAGTGAGCGATTTAACTGTTTGTCACCGTTCCTTCCTACTCTGAAAATGTTTCGTGCCCGAGTTGCTGCCCGCAGTTGTCCACGATTCAATTTTACATTTTCCCTAACGGTACCGTAAGTTCTTACTACATTTTTGCATGCCACGGTGAATGACAATCGTTCTCCAGTCTCTTTGCCATCGGAGTGAAGCGGAAATTACATCCTTTCGCGAGCGATCGAAGAATTTCCTTATGCGAATTAATTATTCCTCGTGAGTAGTCAGGTCTACTTTCCTTCCTCGATTGCACCCTACATACGTCAAATATCCTTCCTCTTCTCAATAAGTGATATCGTCACTGTCTGCCAGTGTCAACGACTTATCCTTAAACCGAACTCCCATAGTTGTACATATTCGCAGTACACGAGAAAAGTTCGCAGAGTTTCGGAGTATAGCCGTACATTTAGTCAGTAAAGGGAGAGAACCGATTAATTAATATCTTATGAGTAGGCAATCCACATTTCTCTACACTGTATTAAAACGCACGGAACGACTTAATCCGTAGCAATAAATTTCCGTGCCTTCTGCCTTGAGTATATGTTAATGAACACACTCGTCTCTTCCACAATGATTTTCAAAGCATAACTCAATTATTTGGAAAGCTTTTCGTGACATTGAGCAGTTTCGCTTGAGCGCTGAACGATATAGTTACCCTTAGTAACGAAGTTATTTGGTTTCCTGTTGGCTGTTTGCTACACATAAACATTTCAATGCAAGACGTAACGCGAGTACAGCAAATAATGGAAACTTTGCATCGCTAATTCTTTCAACGTTACGTGCGACGTAACATAGCAACCAACGGTGGAAAATCATGGAATTCGCTTATCAAAAATGCCACTTCTTGCAAGTACTGCTAATTTTTATTAATAGGGGAATGTTGTCTGCTTAATATAAATTGCCTCCCGAAGACATATAAGACACGGGAAAAAAAATTCTGTGGCCTGTAAGTTGACAAATAGCAATCCAATTTCATACACTTTACCCAAATCCTTTGCTGATTTCTACCAAATATTTTGATGTCCCTCGTGAACCGAAAACTTTGATAAATTTAGTCATAACTCCATAATTCTAACATAATTTTTTTTCGTGCACCGCATTGGAAACCATTCTTGCCATTGTGTTACTTCAGCATGTTAATTAGGAATGGTTTGCAAGGGAAATGCAGAAAAAGCGAGAATGTTATTGATATTCTCCCCTTCTTCGGTTACTAGTGAATGACTGCGTCTCGTATTAATATACCATAAATTAACTAATAACAAGCTGGTCGCCTATTTCGCACTTGGCTGCGAACTGTCCGAGTATGGTTCCGCCGCCGCCGCTAGATGGTGCGGCGTGCTTCTCCCGGCGATTCACAGACTCTTTCTCTGCGCACATCGGCCGACGGAAAGGCGGCTACTGAAATAAGAAACATTCCTTCGGGTAACCGCGCGGGTGAGAAAATCCCAGAGCGCCTATTTTCCCCTTCATTAAATCACGGGAATGAAAGAAAATTCTAAAATGTGATGCATCATTCCCAATGCAGTCCCCCGTGACTTTGAAATAAATTTTTAGCCGTGGTGGACACGGAATATCGCAAACACCTTTTCCATACACACCGGAGTCGCGTTAAATGCCGGAATCGTCTAAAATTATGCTCCCTCGTCACGAGCATTTTCTTTCGTTGCAGTTGGAAAGTATTACTTGGCGAATCAGATTATTCAGCGTCCTTAGTGGAAGATGTATTTGTATCCCTCATTCTCTAATTCATTGATGAAGACTGTTTCAGAAAAAACCAGTGCGACGTAATCCATTTCGTGCAGTCAGTTATAAACATTTCCCTCCATACCGTTTCAAAGTTTTATTCGTCCACAAATTTTTTGTAACGCACTCTCTCTTCGTGCGAAGTACCGCCACGTGGAAAGAATCCGGGGGTGGGGAAATTCTTGGGTCAACGAAGACAACTTTCCTGGGAACCCGTGTGTGGGGTAGTTCCCACGCTTGGATCCGGGTGGTGGGGGACGGGTTCCCCCACCACGAACCTAAACGCAGCGAGTGGGGCAGGGGACGCCGGGAAGAAAAAAAGAAGTTCCAACGGGCGAATTTTTCAAAAGACGCAATGGCCTCCTTCGTTTGTTTCCCGTCGACGTAAAAAGTGAGTAAGTGTTTTCTATTCATGGCATCATTCAATACCTGCCGTATCGAAAGACTTGCAGGCGAGGATAATCACTCCAATGACAGCAACACATACTTTCATGGCATAGCACCATTAAAAATGTTGGAAAGGTAATCGACTGCCATTAATGGAAGTAGGGTTTTGCAAGGCTTCGAGATAACGTGTAATACTTGAAAAAAAGAAAAAACGCTCAATGTATACCGTTCCTTCGTCAACAGTACACTTTCATTACTTTCACGCAATAGTCATGTCGAGGAATTTATCAATCAATGATCGGTGTACACGTCCAATGAAGTGTTTCCATAGCGCAAGTGAAATTTTAGGGTTGGAAATATTTCCGTCGGGCATACGTTTCACGAAAGCAAATGCCAGTCGCCCGCCTGTATGGGAACATGAAGGGGACTCTTGTTCCCACGGTCGGAAATGGTGGTGGGGGAAGGTACGTCTCCCCGACCGAGAAGCGGCAGCGTGTGACGTAAGCAACTGTCGGTAGGGGAGAACTTTGAATCGAGGTCGGCTCCCTGCCAACGGACAGTTTTTTTGAAGGGGCGCACTATCGTTCGTCATTCCTCCACGTAAATGTTACGAAATCGGTTCGCATCACAGGGGCAGTAATGCCACCTCATAATCGCAATTGGGAAAAAGAGTGAAGCGCGATAAGCGAGGAAGGATAATAATTTCCTATTCCGTAATATAACTCGGAGTAAAACCACGAATTCCTGTCTCCGTGGCAGTGTGTTGGCATTGGGAGATAGATAAATGACATAAAGAAAAATGTATGAATGTAGGGAAAAACATTTTGTTCCAAGAATGGTGAAAACGATTTTTTACACATTGCTTAACCAACAAAGAGCATAACACCGTCAAGTCCGGAAAATGTAGATGAAGAAATTGGAACGACAAGAATTATCTTTCTCAAATTAATTCCCTCGTTACGCATTACATAATCATCTTTTGCCAGAAAATTTCTTTGAAGAAGTAAATGCATCCCTTGCGTTACATCGATCATTAAACAGTCGAAACAACAACAGGCGACATTTACCAATGGATTAAAGCTGAAACGAATCGCCATTACACCAACAAGCACACCGTTACGAAAGACATTTTTCATAAACACATTTTCAAAGATGGACCAAAAGATATAACGGAATTGAGAATTGCTTAAGCATCAAGGGACTGTTGTCTGGAAATGGTAACTATTCAACAGAAACAAAAGCAGATACAACCGCGAAGAAACCAGATCTTCCTTCGATTCTCAAGTCATGATAACTTTTTGAGGATTCGGTCATGTACTCGCCAACGGCCACACCACGTACAATTCACCGGTTCTCGTTCGATCACCGAAGTTAAACTACGTAGGGCCCGGATAGTACTTGGACGGGTGACCGCCTGGGAATACCGGGTGCTGTTGGCATTACTTTTATTCTTCAACTTGTTTAAAAAAAATATTTTCAATCACCTACCGCGAGCAATGCAGAGCCGGAATATGCCGCGAAAATTTCTTTTGAGAAAGAAATGTCACTATGTGAAATATTTTCTACATATTTTATTCGCGTGTTTCAAGAGTGACATTAATGTAGCGTTGGAGAGGAAAGGCTTTGGGAAAAATCCATTTTCAGTCATTACTGCAATCACTTCCTCGGAATTTATTCCCTAATGCGAGAGTTTCGTTGATTCCGATATGTGGTGAATGAGAGAAATAGGTTTGGGAATAATTTTAATTTGCATGCCACGCGACACTTTCCTTCGATCCTCGGTTATCACAGCGGGATTACATACTCTAAAGGCATGGAAATCGGCTTCCGCTTCCCGGTGTCCATTGGGAGATGGCGTGCAGAGGGTTTTTCATTGAATTATTAAAAATAGTTTAAACTACCCAAGTAATTAATAACGGTCATTTTCAGAAAAGATAAGGTTTGAAGATTGTTATCATACCATCGATGTTCAACGGTACATCTCCCTAACCATCCCACGGTACGTTTTCGCGAAAGCACGAAATTTCGATGCTCGATCAACAATACGCCATTACCTTGGCAACGAGGCAAGACGAGAATCAACAACACAGGCGTACGGGTAATGACAGCGCAGCACTCATTGACGTGGAATTAGTTACATTTCTTGGTTAAACGTGGCATTCTCGGATGGTATAATACATTGTATCGTATGCTGGACTCATCGCCTGCCGTTTCACGGAACCGTGTCTCGGGAGGTGGTGCGCCCTAGTGGCAGTTGCGGAACTATCGGCTAGGATTCTTGCATCACACAAGAACCTCACGGAATTTGAGTAAAAATTTTAGGTATTAAAACGCAATTTGGAAGTGGTACTCGTCGCAAACACTGTGACAAGTGTTCCCTAATGTGCAAGTGAAGTCCCCGTGTCGATGTTGTCCCCGTGTTTGTGAAATGTATGGTAGAAGAAAGGCGGCGCAAAGTGAAGTGTTGGAAGGCGACAGAGGAAAAATTCGGAAAAAAAATCCGTTATTGCGTGTGAGTGAGAAAATGTGTTAACGCGAAGATATTGGAAGTGCATACTTTCATGTGAATGTGGTAATTATGTCGTTGCATTGCAAATACAACCAATACATCATTTGTTTGTTCAGGCTGAAGTTGGCCGATGTGTAGGAGTTTGCTGATAAGAAAGGCAAACGATAGGGAAATGTGGGCCGTAATGCAGTGAATTCATACATTAATTCTTTCGATAAATTACTGATCATGTTATTAGATAAAGGCTGGGCGTCGTTAGGGAAATATAATTTTCATGGTTAAATGTTGGAATGAGCTGTTATGTTGTCAACGCTTCGAGAGTACACAAACTGTGTCATTATGGAAATTAGTTTGTTTTATGCAATTAAACAGATCAGGAATAAGTGGTTTACCTTTCTTAGCATTTGAAAAGTTATGTGATGGAAATCGATACCCAAGGAGAGATATCATGATAGGTGAAGTTTGCAATTTGAAAACAAGTCTTAATTGTCGGGGCATTATGCAGAATAACATTGGTATTTGATGTTCGGAAATTGTAAAACTTGACTGGAGTATGCGTTTTAGGAAGTGTATCAATGGAAGCGTTAGTCTATGGGGATAGTTTGGGAATAGAATGATGATTGGGGGAATGTTGATATGTGCAGTTGTGGCATCAGGGCTTGGAGATTACATAATATGTGATATAAATGAAATTGTAATGAGTCGTGCAATGAAACTCGTCAGGAATACGTGCATTAAATCTTCCTTCGTTTTAAAAGTGAACTGGTGTTAATCCGTGAAAAAACATATTTTTGATAAGGGAACGGCAGACATTTGTGTGGCTGAGTAAATGAAATTCCAATTGTGATATTCAAAATTATTCATAAAAACCATAATTACCGAGGGATTTTGACGGGAGACGTTTTAAAACGTTCTTAAAATTAAAACATACGTTAGTGTGGAGTTTCATAGCCTTAGAGTTAATAGTATCAATAATATCCTATTTTGTGCCTGACCGTTTGCTAAACCTCAACTTTCAATATCAACATTATGTCCTATAAACCGTAAAAACCAGCGGATTTCCATGGGGCTACTTTTAAAACGACAGGAAAATGAAGGCAATTATTCGTGACGAATTTCAGTGCGACGGATTTAATAGCTTTAAAAAATATGTGAAGCCCAGGAGCTGACAAAATGCAATTTCAATTGCCATACACAAAATTATTTATAAAAATCTTAATTACCGAGGGATTATGTTGGGAGACGTTTATAATCGTAGATAATATTGAAGCATTCATAAGTGTAGAGTTTCATAGCCCTAGAGTTAGTAATTTCAAAAATATCCCATTTCAAGTGCCTGATATATTGCAAGGGATGAATTTCCAATATACACATTATATCTCATAAACCGTTAGAAGCATCGGATTTTGATGGGACAGGTTTTAAAACGATAGGAGAAATAAGGCAATTGTTGGTGACGAGTGTCAGTGCGATTGAATCAATGGTTTAATTAATATGTTACAATGTGTGAATGACAAAATGACATTAAATGTGTCACACTCAAAATTATTCATAAAAACCATAATTACCGAGGGATTTGACGGGATGCGTTTTAAAACGTTAACAATAATAAAACATACGTTAGTATCGAGTTTCGTAGCGTTAGAATAATTAGTTTAAAAAATATTCAAGTTGAAGTGACTGAAATATTGCAGAGGCTAAATATTGAATAACAACATTATGTCCTATAAACAGTGAAAACCAGCGGATTTTAGTGGGACAAGTTTTAAAACAATAGGAGAAATAAGGCAATTGTTGGTGACGAGTGTCAGTGCGATTGAATCAATGGTTTAATGAATATGTTACAATGTGTGAATGACAAAATGACATTAAATGTGTCACACTCAAAATTATTCATAAAAACCGTATTTACCGAGGGATTTTGACGGGATGCGTTTTAAAACGTTAACATTAGTAAAACATACGTTACTGTCGAGTTTCGTATCGTTAGAATAATTAGTTTTAAAAATATTCCAGTAGAAGTGCCTGAAATATTGCAGAGGCTAAATATTGAATTACAACATTATGTCCTATAAACAGTGAAAACCAGCGGATTTTGGTGGGACAAGTTTTAAAACAATAGGAGAAATAAGGCAATTGTTGGTGACGAGTGTCAGTGCGATTGAGTCAATGGTTTAATTGATATGTTACAATGTGTGAATGACAAAATGACATTAAATGTGTCAAACTCAAAATTTTTCATAAAAACCATAATTACCGAGGGATTTTGACGGGATGCGTTTTAAAACGTTAACAATAATGAAACATACGTTAGTGTCGAGTTTCGTAGCGTTAGAATAATTAGTTTGAAAAATATTCCAGTTGAAGTGACTGAAATATTGCAGAGGCTAAATATTGAATAACAACATTATGTCCTATAAACAGTGAAAACCAGCGGATTTTGGTGGGACAAGTTTTAAAACAATAGCAGAAATAAGGCAATTGTTGGTGACGAGTGTCAGTGCGATTGAGTCAATGGTTTAATTGATATGTTACAATGTGTGAATGACAAAATGACATTAAATGTGTCACACTCAAAATTATTCATAAAAACCATAATTACCGAGGGATTTTGACGGGATGCGTTTTAAAACGTTAACAATAATAAAACATACGTTAGTGTCGAGTTTCGTAGCGTTAGAATAATTAGTTTGAAAAATATTCCAGTTGAAGTGACTGAAATATTGCAGAGGCTAAATATTGAATAACAACATTATGTCCTATAAACAGTGAAAACCAGCGGATTTTGGTGGGACAAGTTTTAAAACAATGGGAGAAATAAGGCAATTGTTGGTGACGAGTGTCAGTGCGATTGAGTCAATGGTTTAATTGATATGTTACAATGTGTGAATGACAAAATGACATTAAATGTGTCACACTCAAAATTATTCATAAAAACCATAATTACCGAGGGATTTTGACGGGATGCGTTTTAAAACGTTAACAATAATAAAACATACGTTAGTGTCGAGTTTCGTAGCGTTAGAATAATTAGTTTGAAAAATATTCCAGTTGAAGTGACTGAAATATTGCAGAGGCTAAATATTCAATAACAACGTTATGTCCTATAAACAGTGAAAACCAGCGGATTTTGGTGGGACAAGTTTTAAAACAATAGGAGAAATAAGGCAATTGTTGGTGACGAGTGTCAGTGCGATTGAATTAATGGTGTAATTAATATGTTACAATGTGTGTATGACAAAATGACATTAAATGTGTCACACTCAAAATTATTCATAAAAACCATAATTACCGAGGGATTTTGACGGGATGCGTTCTAAAACGTTAACAATAGTAAAACATACATTAGTGTCGAGTTTCGTATCGTTAGAATAATTAGTTTAAAAAATATTCCAGTTGAAGTGACTGAAATATTGCAGAGGCTATATATTGAGTAACAACATTATGTCCTATAAACAGTGAAAACCAGCGGATTTTGGTGGGACAAGTTTTAAAACGATAGGAGAAATAAGGCAATTGTTGGTGACGAGTGTCAGTGCGATTGAATCAATGGTTTAATTAATATGTTACAATGTGTGAATGATAAAATGACATTAAATGTGTCACACTCAAAATTATTCATAAAAACCATAATTACCGAGGGATTTTGACGGGATGCGTTTTAAAACGTTAACAATAATAAAACATACGTTAGTATCGAGTTTCGTAGCGTTAGAATAATTAGTTTAAAAAATATTCAAGTTGAAGTGACTGAAATATTGCAGAGGCTAAATATTGAATAACAACATTATGTCCTATAAACAGTGAAAACCAGCGGATTTTAGTGGGACAAGTTTTAAAACAATAGGAGAAATAAGGCAATTGTTGGTGACGAGTGTCAGTGCGATTGAATCAATGGTTTAATGAATATGTTACAATGTGTGAATGACAAAATGACATTAAATGTGTCACACTCAAAATTATTCATAAAAACCGTATTTACCGAGGGATTTTGACGGGATGCGTTTTAAAACGTTAACAATAGTAAAACATACGTTACTGTCGAGTTTCGTATCGTTAGAATAATTAGTTTTAAAAATATTCCAGTAGAAGTGACCGAAAATATTGCAGAGGCTAAATATTGAATTACAACATTATGTCCTATAAACAGTGAAAACCAGCGGATTTTGGTGGGACAAGTTTTAGAACAATAGGAGAAATAAGGCAATTGTTGGTGAAGAGTGTCAGTGCGATTGAATTAATGGTTTAATTAATATGTTACACTCCCTGGCTGTCGACATGAAATTCCTAGGGTCAAACTCAATATTATTTATAAAAACCATAATTACCGAGGGATTTTGACGGGATACCTTTTAAAACGTTAACAACAGTAAAACATACATTAGTGTCGAGTTTCGTATCGTTAGAATAATTAGTTTAAAAAATATTCCAGTTGAAGTGACTGAAATATTGCAGAGGCTAAATATTGAATAACAACATTATGTCCTATAAACAGTGAAAACCAGCGGATTTTGGTGGGACAAATTTAAAAACAATAGGAGAAATAAGGCAATTGTCGGTGACGAGTGTCAGTGCGATTGAGTCAATGGTTTAATTAATATGTTACAATGTGTGTATGACAAAATGACATTAAATGTGTCATACTCAAAATTATTCATAAAAACCATAATTACCGAGGGATTTTGACGGGATGCGTTTTAAAACGTTAACAATAGTAAAACGTACGTTAGTGTCGAGTTTCGTAGCGTTAGAATAATTAGTTTAAAAAATATTCCAGTTGAAGTGACCGAAATATTGCAGAGGCTAAATATTGAATAACAACATTATGTCCTATAAACAGTGAAAACCAGCGGATTTTGGTGGGACAAGTTTTAGAACAATAGGAGAAATAAGGCAATTGTTGGTGAAGAGTGTCAGTGCGATTGAATTAATGGTTTAATTAATATGTTACACTCCCTGGCTGTCGACATGAAATTCCTAGGGTCAAACTCAATATTATTTATAAAAACCATAATTACCGAGGGATTTCGACGGGATGCGTTTTAAAACGTTAACAATAGTAAAACATACATTAGTGTCGAGTTTCGTATCGTTAGAATAATTAGTTTAAAAAATATTCCAGTTGAAGTGACTGAAATATTGCAGAGGCTAAATATTGAATAACAACATTATGTCCTATAAACAGTGAAAACCAGCGGATTTCAGTGGGACAAATTTAAAAACAATAGGAGAAATAAGGCAATTGTTGGTGAAGAGTGTCAGTGCGATTGAATCAATGGTTTAATTAATATGTTACAATGTGTGTATGACAAAATGACATTAAATGTGTCACACTCAAAATTATTCATAAAAACCATAATTACCGAGGGATTTTGACGGGATGCGTTTTAAAACGTTAACAATAGTAAAACATACGTTAGTGTCGAGTTTCGTATCGTTAGAATAATTAGTTTAAAAAATATTCCAGTAGAAGTGCCTGAAATATTGCGGAGGCTAAATATTCAATAACAACATTATGTCCTATAAACAGTGAAAACCAGCGGATTCTGGTGGGACAAGTTTTAGAACAATAGGAGAAATAAGGCAATTGTTGGTGAAGAGTGTCAGTGCGATTGAATTAATGGTTTAATTAATATGTTACACTCCCTGGCTGTCGACATGAAATTCCTAGGGTCAAACTCAATATCATTTATAAAAACCATAGTTACCGAGGGATTTCGACGGGATACGTTTTAAAACGTTAACAATAGTAAAACATACATTAGTGTCGAGTTTCGTATCGTTAGAATAATTAGTTTAAAAAATATTCCAGTTGAAGTGACTGAAATATTGCAGAGGCTAAATATTGAATAACAACATTATGTCCTATAAACAGTGAAAACCAGCGGATTTCAGTGGGACAAATTTAAAAACAATAGGAGAAATAAGGCAATTGTTGGTGAAGAGTGTCAGTGCGATTGAATCAATGGTTTAATTAATATGTTACAATGTGTGTATGACAAAATGACATTAAATGTGTCACACTCAAAATTATTCATAAAAACCATAATTACCGAGGGATTTTGACGGGATGCGTTCTAAAACGTTAACAATAGTAAAACATACATTAGTGTCGAGTTTCGTATCGTTAGAATAATTAGTTTAAAAAATATTCCAGTTGAAGTGACTGAAATATTGCAGAGGCTATATATTGAGTAACAACATTATGTCCTATAAACAGTGAAAACCAGCGGATTTTGGTGGGACAAGTTTTAAAACAATAGGAGAAATAAGGCAATTGTCGGTGACGAGTGTCAGAGCGATTGAATTAATGGTTGAATTAATATTTTTCAATCTCAGGCTGACAACATGAAATTCCTAGAATCAAACTCAATATCATTTATAAAAACCATAGTTACCGAGGGATTTTGATGGGAGACGTTTTAAAACGTTCTTAAAGTGAAAACAAACATTATTGAGTAGTATCATAGTCTCTGAATGAATACTTTCAAAATACGCCATTTTTTGGGTTGTAAGTAAGCGAAGACAAGAAAATTAAGACAAATATTCGTGACAAGTGTCAGTGCAACGGAGTAAATAGTTTTAAAAATGTGTTACAGTTGCTAATGAGTTAATCAAATTTCCATTTTCATACTCAAAATTATTTCTAAAAACCATAAATACCGTGGGATTTGGACGGGAGACGTTTCAAAACTTAGGTGTATTCAAAAAGAACATTATTGCGGAGTTCCGTAGCCACAGAATGAATACTTTGAAAAATATCCCATATTATGTGTCTGACAGCAAATGCTGATTTTTCAATATCAACGTTATGTCATATGAACAGTAAAAACCAGTGA